>NW_021704680.1:0-11542 GCF_003719485.1 Trypanosoma conorhini | reverse complement strand
CTGCGTGGACAGTGTGGTGAGGTCTCGTCGGTGGTTGTTTTTTTTCCTTCTTCTTCCTATGTGTGTGTGTGTGTGTGCGGCGATGGCCTTCACAATTTTCCAACGCTGGCGCTTGGCTTTTGAGGCCCCTGCCAGGGAAATGTGTTGACACGCGAGCAGTAGCAACAATAGTATGAAAAAAGGTTCTTGTTGGAGTTTCCTATGACGTGTTTGACTTTTTTGTAAACCTCTTTTTTTTTTTTTGCTTTCTTCGTTTGCCTTGCTGTCTCCCTTGTTTGGCTCCGGCCTCATTTTCTGTTATCCTCGACCTCGTCTTGTGGTTGCCAGCTGCGGAAGGGGTAAGGGCTCAAAGGGAAGGGGCGAGGCGTCGCGGAAAATGCGGGACAGTGTCAGTAGTCGCCGCAAGATCACCCTGCTGGCCTCCAAGGGTCACTACGCGCAGGCGCAGGAGGCCGATGAGGCAAGGCAGCGCCGGATCGAGGAAGAGCGGCGAAGGCGTCAGCAGGAACTTAAGGTGCAACAGGAGATCGAGTGGAAGGCGTTTCAGGACGCAAGAGAGTGCTGCCGCAAGGATACCCGCTTATGCGCGGCGATGGAGGAGATTCGCTTGAAGGAGGCCCTCCACAGTAGGTACAGCGAGTTGTGTAGAGCGCACGAGGAGGAGATGCAGGCGTACTCGGCAAGGGTTGAGGCTGAGGAGGCGCATCGGTCTGTGACGTTGGCCCCAGCTTACATGGAGACGCAGGCAAAAGCAAGCCGTTTGGCAGCCGCGGGCCGCTACGCCGAGGCAGCTCGACTGAAGGCGATGACTTCATACTTGGAGGGGGATGCGCATAACGCTGCGGAGGAAAATAAACGACAGCTAGTGGAGGGGAAGCTTCGGGAAAAGCAGAAGGAACTCGAGAAGCGGAGCCTCGCATCGTATCGGAACGTGCTCGTAGCGCAGCTTTGGGCGCAGCAGGGCTTGAGTGAAAAAAAACGCGCTGTGGAGGCGAACTGGCAGCACAAGGCCTCTGAAATGGCAGTATCGCATTATAACCAGCGACGTGCATTGCACCTGCCACTGTTAGACACCCGCGGTTGCAGCAAAACTGAACAGCTTAGGGTGTCTCGTGGAACTCAACTCAAGCAGAAGGTCAACGGAGACCACTACTACGTGCCTTCACTTTGCAACTTGTATGGTGGTCTTCTTGAGCGGGAGTAAATGCATCATGCATGGACCCCAAACGACGGGATGTAAATTTTATGGGCCATTTTCTTCTGTTTTGCCCTGCGTGAGCTTTGCTCACGTGATAGACTTGGGTACGGGTGAATGCAGTAAGAGACGATGGCCATGTGGCTTCAAATGGAAGCCAATTACGCGGTGTCTAGACGTGACTGGCACTGTTGACCTTTTTTTATTTTATGAAAGACCAGTATATGTATATATGTGTGTTTGTGTTTGTGTGTGTGTGTGTTTGGACACCATATCACCTTGTGATGTGTCTCCCCTGTGCAGCATCTCTCGCGTGGATGCCTTGTTTTTTTTTTTTGCTTTCTTCTTCTTCGCTCTTTGCTTGCGTGTTGCTGTGTGGCTATGAGGTTAAGCTGCCGCATGAGTGGCCGGGGGACAGCTCTTCAAGCGTCGCCAGCTCGCTCGGAGGGGGTAGAGGCATCGTGTGCCTCCACCGTGGGCAAAGGCGTGTCGTTGAGGCAGTTGCCGCTTGTAGGGAGTGGGATTTCAGTCTTGCGCGGTGGGCTGGACGGGAACGGTGGAAATTTATCTGGCGAGCCCCAGTTCACGTTTGGAACTGAGGCTGAAGCTGCCACACGCAGTTCGCAGCTTCTTGAATATGTGGGTCCCATCGTCTTGCCCCTTTCGAACACGCAGTATTCCATAGCGAGCCATATTAATTTCCTTAAGAAGTGGTACCTGTTGATGCATGTGGCCTACATATTACTTCTTGCGTTCATTGGGTCTTTGCTATTCTACGCGCTAGAGGCCGATCTGCCGTACATTGACGCCTTTTTCGTCGCCGTGTCTTCCGTCTGTTGCTGTGGGCTGCAGACGGTGGATGTTTCGAGATGGAAGCAGGGCACAAATCTCCTGCGACACGCCCTTATGATTGGGGGAGGGATGGTCTTCACGAGTGCCCACCAACCACTGCTGCGCATATGGATGCTGAATAGAATGTGGCCTGTGCTCAAACGATGCCCTGGGGATTCTTTCCTAGAAGGACGATTGCGAGCCTCAAGGCGCAGGTACGCGCAGCGGCTTTGGCACACCTCCGTCATTTGCCTCCTTACACCGTTACTGTACTTTGTTATCGTAAACGGTGCCCTGATGTCTCTTTTGGCAATATTTAATCAGTCTAACCTAAGCTCCTTGGAGGTGTTTGAGATGGCAATCGCCTCCTTTCACGGTTCCATCTTCCTTCCAATGGAGCAGTACACCAGGGACCCCGCTGTGGTGCTGATGGTAACGATAGGGTGTGGACTGGGATTTACACTGTTTCCGGTGGTATTGCGTGGCTTTTTCTACATGGAGTGGTTTGTGTTTCGCGTACTGCGTCGAGTGTGCAGGCGCTGCCCATCGTCGCCTACAGGCGATGGGGAAAGCCCGACCGCGCCTTTACTGCATGAGGATTTGCACACTATATTTGCTGCGCCGGGGCACCAGCTTGCGAGGGACATCTTTCCTCTCAGTGATGTGCGCGATGAAGTTTTTCCCGCCAGTCCATGGGAGAAAGGGTTTCGCGACACGTTGTCAAGTGACCAACCCGTCTCATTTCACGCCTTTTTGTTTGTACGCAGCGAGACCTTCTATCTCGGGGTGGCTTGGTGCTTCATCACCCTGGTCCAGGCCATCCCTTTCTGGGTTCAGCAATGGAGCGGCAATGGGCTCCTTGCCCCCTTCTCTACGGCATACAAAATATTTCTCTCCCTCTGCCAGGCTGCCGTGGTGCGGTTTGCCGCCGCTTCATTTGTTTCGTGCTTGGAGTACAGCAACGCACACATTGCCCTCACGATTCTTTGTATGTTTTTGCCAGCCCTTCCTATTCCAACAGACCGTACGTACAGGAAATGGAAACAGGTGTTTCGCACCTCCATGGTGCGACTTCTCACTTCTCGACTTTTTTGCCTGTTTCTGGCCATGCTCTGTCTTCTCTTTGGCGAGGAGGGATGGCTTGCACAGGAGTTGGTGGGGACGCGTTTTGATGCCATGACACGTTCGCTATTTGAGGTTATCAGTGCCTTCGCGGGTTGTGGCTTGTCCTTGTCCCTGCCAGGGTCGGCGGTGTCTTTTGTAGGCTCTCTCGGCTCGTTTAGTAAGTTGGTCGTCGCTGCTGTGATGCTTGGCGGCCGCCACCGCACCGTGGACTTGGGCATTGATCTGGGCTTTGCCGTGCTTGAGGCAGATCAGCAAATACAGTGCAGTGGTGCTTGACGTGCAGCTCAGTCCTCGCCTGGCCCCACAGCCCCAGCATGGGCCGTGCCCCTGGCCGGGGGACAGACTCGATCCCACAATCGGGCGCCGTACCCGCTTGTGACCGCCCTCTCCCCCTGTATATATAAATATATATATATGCGTGTGTGCGTGCGTGCATCGCTCTCTGTGCACCCTCTCTTTTGAGGTCGCTCCCACGGCAATTTATGTGAAACTGTAGCTGTGCATTCGCATTCTCCCTGGATTCTTTTTTTTTCTTGTTTCCATCGGACTGAGCACGTTACGTAAGCAAGACAATAGTCTCAACACACACACACACACCCCGCGAGAGAGCACTACAAATAATTATTAAATATAACGCATTATTTGATACATTTAATGGCGAAGGTACCACCTGGACCCGACTTCTCTCGCGTCGCGGCGGAGATGCGGAAGCGCTTGGGTAGTTTTGGCGATATCACTGGTCTCTTTGCTCTCGTTGGGTTTACCGGCCTTGTCGGGACGGGGCTTTACAAGTCAATTTACTTTGTGGATGGTGGGTGCCGCGCGGTGAAGTTTAACGCCATTACAGGGCTGGGCGACACGACGTACGGCGAGGGCGCAAACTTTTCCATTCCGTTTCTTGAGACGCCCGTTGTGTTTGACATCCGCAACAAACCGACGGAGGTGATGACGGCAACCGGAAGCCGCGACTTGCAGACGGTGAATCTGGCGGTGCGTGTGCTCTACCACCCGAGCGTAAACAACCTGTCACACGTCTACCGCAACCTGGGCATGGAGTACGCGGAGATCGTCTTGCCGTCGCTCGTCAACGAGATTATCCGTGCGGTGATAGCGCAGTTCAACGCCTCGGATCTTCTTGTGAAACGCCCTGAGGTGAGTCACCGGATCGCCGTCATGCTGGCGGAGCGCGCCAAACGATTTCACATTGACATCACGGACGTGTCCATTACCCAGATGAGCTTTGGGAAGGAGTACACCAGCGCAGTGGAGGCCAAACAGGTGGCGCAGCAGATGGCCGAGCGTGCCAAGTGGCGTGTGGAGCAGGCTGAGCAGGAAAAGAGGGGCGCGATCCTGTTGGCGGAGGGTGAGGCAGAGGCGGCGAAACTCATCGGTGATGCCGTGCAGAAGAACCCCGCCTTTATCACGTTGCGCAGCCTGGAGGCGTCACGGGCGATTGCCAAGATGGTGAAGGAGCGCGGGGCTGGGGCGTTTTACCTGGACAGCAATGGATTGACGCTCAACGTCAGCGCCAAGGACGGCGAGGGCATTCGTGCCGGGCATCTGTAGGAAGCAGGGGATGAAAAAGGGTCGTTAGCAATTTGTTTTGACAGGATACATACTTTACCTCGCCGCTTTCTTTCATCGGGGCGCTGGGGCGTCCACCGACAAAACGGCATGGGCAGCCTTTTCCGGGACCTTGTTGTTGTTGTTGTTTTTTTTTTTTCCTTACGTGTCTTTTTATTCTTTATTTATTTAGTTTCTCTCTTTCTTTCTGCCCCTCTCCGCGCTTGCGTCAGGGGTGGGGCGCTAGTGTCTATTCCAGTTAAGGGCCAATGAAACCGCGGGGCCTATGGGAGCTTATGACCGACATTGTCACCCGGTGTCTTCAGGACTCCCTTACGAACTCACCCGAGCTGATACTTGACGAAGCCTTAGAGAGCTGCCCGTCCCTCAATGAGGAGGAGGAGGCGCTGGTTCGTGAAATCGTCTTGGGCACCCTGCACTTTGAGAAGTTGTCGGAGGGCATGGTGAGAGGGTACCGAGATTGCATGCGGCACATTGTGACCAATAAGTGTTCCATGTACCTCGTCGCCTACTTGATGGTTTTTCAGTACACCGTGCTGGGCGGCCACCGCGTACGTGAACTCATCCATCGCTGCACCACCACACCGCGTCTTGTAGAGTATCTAGAGTACATGCTCGATCCAGCGAGTCTCATGGAATACTCCAACCCATACTGGAGTAAGCACTATGATGTGAATTTTATCACGACTAGTGTCTTGCGGCCTTTGCTAGAAATCACCCCCCACGCCCGCGAAGACGTCATTCAGTGGCTACTGGACAAGACGGCTGCCCGGGTTGTGAGGGCCGATGGGGCGGAGGATGCACAAGACGTGAAGCAACCAAGTGCCCGAACCGTGGCGCCGCAACCGTCGCGGGTGGCGAGTGCCCCTGAAGAACGCCCGGACAAACTTCCGCCCGAGGAGGTGCGGGCAATGCTGTACACCATTCCCGAGAAGCGACCCCCGCGAATAGACTACACGAAGCCACCAGAAAACATCGCCAGGCACAGACGCAGCCCCACGGAGCCAATTGGTTTTAGCTTTATGAAACGACAGCCAAGGCAAAATAAAAATACCGAAGAACCGCCAGTGTGCCACGCCGAGCCCCTCCACGCCTCTCCGGAAGAACTGCGGCAGATGCTTGCGAAGCCCGTCGCCGTGCGTATGACGGCCGCCGCCATTCGAAGAGAGGCGCAGACGTACCTGAAGCAGATGGAGGAACAGAAGAAGTCCCTTGAGGAGATGGAGGAAGCCCTGCATAACTCCCGGGAATTCGAGGAGTGGCAACGCCAGGAAGAGACACGCGAGGCCCAACAGCGCAGGGTTCAGTTCTTGAGCCGCAAAGCCCAAATTGCGGGTGCCAGCAACAATGCTCTGCAAAAGCGAAGGGCAGTGGAGGAGAGGAAACACATTGTGTCCTCCCAGGTGCGGGCGGATCTTGCCTTGCAATTGGGTTCCTTCGCCGCAGCGAGGCAGCAGAAGGCCGCGAAGCAGCGTAAGCAAGCTTCCAAACTGCGCCAAGAGTTGGACGAGAATCGAAGGAAGGCCATCGATCAGGCGCAGCGAGTTCGCCTCTCTGCCGCGGCGGATGTCAAGGCGGAGACCAAGCAGCTGCGGGAGGCTGCACTGGAAGAGGAGGGACGACTGAGAACGCAACGTCTCATCCTCATCCAAGAGATTCGTCAGCTGCGGGAGCGCAATCGTCAAAGGAAGGCAGAAATGCACGAGAAAAATGTCCGGCTACAGGATGGGGGTTCAGAGGACTCGGCGTATGGTGGGCTGTGTGTTGCGGCGCTGCGGGAAAAGCTTCTCCAAGCAAAGGAGGAGAGCGCGCGGTTAGAAGAGGAGCGGCGAACGCGATTTGGTGCTGTGCGACAGGGGGAACGTGATAAATTAGACGCTCTCAGCGCCATGTGCGCCAACTGGCGCCAAAACACGCGTCGCGCAAGGGCTGACGAGCTGAAGACCAAAGCGCAGGAGGCAGCAAAGCTGAAGGCGAGGAAAAACGAGGAAGAGGCGCAGCGGGCGCTTCTGGTGCGCGACGCGCTGAAGCAAAAACGCAAGGACCGACGGACAGAATTCGCCGTCCTCAAGGCTGAGGAGCGTAGACGCAATAACGAGCTGCTGCTCCTTGCCCAGGGCGCCTCAGATATGGAGGAGAAACACTGGTCGCAGCAGGAACTTGGCGTTATCAATCGTCTCACGGTCGCGCAGAATAAAGAGTTTCGCTCAGGCTTCCGACAACCGCTGCCTTGAAACTACCGCCATTCAACCGCAACGGAGAGACCCTCTTTTGTTGCGCATGTAAAGAGTGTAGTGCCCGGCCTTTTTTTCTTTTCTTTGGGGGTTTCGCCTTTTCATGTCTCAGATTTATTTATTTATTTATTATTTTTTTTTTGAGGGGGCTCTGTGAGGGCTAAATGCGGCTTGATTTCCATTGGCTACGTGTGCAGAAGCAGCGCCGCCCCTTTTTTTTTTATTGCTCTCTTTCCGTCTGGCTGCTGGGTGCAGAGTTGCGTGCGCGTATGTGGGGAGGGGTGGCTTGGCAATGAAGCCAGGGCAGACTAGGGGGGGCGGCATCCATGACACGCGGGCCGGCAATTTGCCGCGTGAGCGCGCCTCAACAAAAAAAGTTCCATACATGGCCGGCCGTTCATCTGTGTACCCATATAAGGCGCAGCACTTTGTTACGGCAGGCGATCAATCGAGAGGGGTGACGAGAAGCACGCGGGAAGTTGCTGGTGCTTCTCGCAAGACCTCCTCACTTGCGTCCTCCCCGGCGTCTAAGGAAGCCACGCAGGTGCGTTTCCCACGCACGCAGATGGAGGAGATCGCAAGCTGGTTAGGCAGCGACACAATCTTTGCGGAGATAGAGTTGCTCGCGGGAAGGGCTCGTGAGTTGCGTCTTCGTGCGGAATCCTTACGGAATGCCCCTAATGCGGTGGCGTCCGTCTCCTTGGGAACTGTTTCTGTGAAACGCAGCCAGAGCCAGCAGAGGACACCAACGTCATCAACGCAGCCTCCTTTTAACGAGGAGGCTTACGCGGAGCAAATCCTCGGCCGAAGCGCACGAGGGCAGAAAGAGAGAGTCTCTTCTGGAGTTTCTTCCCCACCGCAGGAGCCGTGCTCTGCGGGCGAAGCGACGCAACCCGGAAGTGGACGAAGCAATGGCGTCGCTCCCACAATAGAACAAATGATTTCTCTGGAACAACTTGCCTACGGCAAATCGGCCTCGCCGCAGAGGAGGAGGAAACAGCAGGAGGAGGAGGAGGAGGAGGAGGCGGAGGAAGGCTCCCACTCGCCCAGTGTTGTTGAGATCAATGAGGAAGTCTTGAAAGGCAGTTGCGACGTGCAGTCACCGTCGCCTTCAGTATCGTCTGTGGTGCAGGTTGGCGTGTCGGTGTCTGCAGGCACGGCAGCGGAGAGTTCACTTGGTGGTGCAGCAGTTTCACTCCGAGATGCTTCACCGCCGCGATGTGGGGCACTTGGTGGCCATGCATCTTGCCAGGCGGACCCCTACAATTTAGTGCAAATACCACGGGCGCACCACATCTTGTCACAGGTGAATTTCTCCTATTGGTAGTGTCTTGGTTTGCCATGACGGTGACAACAGTTTGCCAGGGCCTCCTGGAGAGTTGGCAGACGATTGCCCTCTGTTTTCTTTGTTTTGTCTCTGTCTTGTTTTCTCCCAATTTCTTTTCTGTTTTTTTTTCCTTGTTACTTCTCCTTGGATGACTTCATTGAGTTTGATACTGCGATCAGAACTAGTACCTACGCGTCTGCTATTGTTATTTACGAAGCGAGTGCTCAGGAATGCTGCGGCGATTTGGGTCTGCACACGTTGTATCCCTTTTTTCGCCCTTTTCCTCTTCTGCTGCAACTTCCCGATGCCAGCATGCGGTAGCTGCTCCTTCCGCACAGGAGAGTGATGTTTCACGCGGAGCTGTGGAGATGAATTACTTTCAGGCCATTAATTCCGCCCTTGATCAGGCACTCACCAGAGATGAGAAAACGGTCGTATTTGGAGAAGATGTCGCCTTTGGCGGGGTGTTCAGGTGTTCCCTCAACTTGGCCAAGAAACACGGCTCAAAGCGGGTCTTTGATGCCCCGTTGTCTGAGCAAGGCATTGTAGGATTCGCTGTTGGAATGGCATCTGTTGGGTGGAAGCCCATCGCGGAGGTGCAGTTTGCCGATTACATATTTCCGGCCTTTGATCAGATTGTGACGGAGGCGGCCAAGATGCGGTTTCGCTCCGGTGGTCACTTTCACTGCGGGGGTCTCGTCATCCGATCGCCGAGCTCTGCCGTCGGGCATGGAGGGATGTACCATTCGCAGAGCGTGGAGGGCTTTTTTAACCACTGCGCAGGCATAAAGATCGTCATGCCCTCCACCCCATCCGAAGCAAAGGGGCTGCTGCTACAGTGCGTGGAAGAGGAGGACCCGTGCATCTTTTTTGAGCCCAAACGTCTCTATCGTGCCGTGGTGGAGGCAGTGGACCCCGGGTATTACACGATTCCGCTCGGCAAAGGAAGGCTTGTATGCGAGGGGAGCAACGTCACGGTTGTGACATACGGCGCGCAGGTTGGTGTGGCGATGAAGGCCGCTGAGCTCGCGGCCCAGGATGGCATCTCGGTGGAACTCATCGATCTCCGTACCTTGAAACCGTGGGATCGTGAGATGGTCTCGGAATCCGTCCGAAAAACAGGACACGTTATTGTGACCCACGAGGCTTCCAAGACGAGCGGGATTGGGGCCGAAATTCTTTCCTGCATAACAGAGGACTGCTTTCTTTCCTTGGAGGCCCCACCCATGCGTGTCTGCGCTCTTGATACACCCCATCCCTTGCACGAGCGACTGTATTTGCCAAATGAACTGAAGCTTTATGAAGCTATTAGAACTGTGACTGGTTGCTAGCCGCGGCTGGGGGGTTTGCGTTGGTCATAAACAAACAAACAAGCAAAAAACAACATCCGTCTCTTGTTTTGCAGTGAGATTTTTTCTTTCGAATAGCGTCTCACTTGCGTGTGTTCTAGAGAGAATGAGTGAAACACAAGAGGGACGATGATGTCGCCTCAATCACTTTGTTTTCTCGTTGGGTGCGTGGGTGAAAGGGGGGAATTAGCGGGGACTGGCGCGGAGATCGATGAGAGTCGAATTCTGACAAATTCAAAAGTGGGAAAAATACGTTTGTTTCCCACATGCACTGACGTTTATGCTCAGTGAATGGAGGCGACCCTTGTGCTTCTCTCTCCCCTTTCCCCTCCTGCCGTGCTTGCGAGCTAAGGGTGCGTAGAAGGGAGGCTGAGGAAGGAGGGGAAAAAAAATAAGCAAAATGACGGCTTCGCAGTGAAAACCTGCACTGGTTCCTGGTGGGTGGGGGTTGTATGGGATGTTCGGGCCCTCATTAGGAGCGCCACAACACATCTTCTCCGGTGGTCGACGCTCGGATTGAGGGTAGTTGTCTGAAGGCGTTTGTGGGGCACACGCAATTGGGAAAGCTGGACGCTGCAAGTCCATAGAGAGGTTTGCCCCGTTTCATGTCAAATTGCTGGCCGTCGACCGCGCAAGTCTCTGTGCGCTTCGTTTTGTGAAAAGCACGACAGAGCTTGGGACAAATGGACGCGTACAACTCGTTGGGCCGCGTAGTCCGTGTCCTCGCCGGCATTGGTCATGGATACCGCTACGCCACAGCCGCTGCTTCCTCTGTTACTGGCTCTGCGTACATTGGAGTTAGTTCTGCTTGCCGCCAGAGGTGGGCACAGGTCAGAACGAAGTTTTCTTTGGTGTCCACATCGCTTCAGTCTCAAGCGACGAGGGAAAAGCTGGAACATATGAAGCAATGGCCGAGGTGTCTCTGTGCGCTTTTTTTTTCTAAGTGTGTGTTTGCGTGCTTACCACGCAAATGCATGACACCCTTCTCTGCCCGGTCGCGGTGTATCTTCGCGGCCGGCCCCGGCAATGGTTTCTCACAATGTCGGGGGGCGGTAACGGAAGGCTTGCGTGTGCACACCACCGCCGTAGACCGGGAAGAGAAGCGCCAATATCTTTCGTACCGGCCAATTCGTGACGGCCACCGGTGCGCTTTTTTGCTCTCATTGGGTTTGCGCATCGGGGCGGCGTCTGGGGGAGACATGCTGCGCAGTTGATGCGCCTTCACTTGGGCTGGGGAGTTGTTCTCTGCAGGCTACTTTTTTTCTTTTGGCTCCTTCCTCTTCCCTACAGCCCTCCCCCAAGGAAGTGAGAGAGAAAGAGAGAGAGCAAACGCTCTTTGCCGCTGCTGTGCGCTTTGAAGGCTCTGAAGTCCCAGCACACAACGCACAAACACACACCGCACACAAGCAACCGTTCGCGGCCTGGGCGGATCCACCGCAAGGAGGGGGAACGAAAGAGAGGAGCCCAACATGCCCCGGCATCTGTTTTCCTCCACGGTGCCGCTGCTCCTTCACTGCGTGTTAATGTGCAGCAGCACGGGCGTTGCCTTCGCTGAGCAATAAGAAGGGGAAGTGCGCCATCGGGTGCCTAAACCTCAATTGTTTGCGAAGGTCACCATTGGCTTGGCCGCCAGAGCGGACTCCGAGGGCGCAACGGGTTCGTTCCGTGTCCCTTGACTTGTTCTTGTGAATGGGGGGGGGGGGGGCGTGGTCTTTGCCCTAGGCGCACGCGGGAGGCTCCGCTGTGGGTGTTGCTGCTGGCATTGCCGCAGGGGGGCATCCCGGCTGAGGGGGGCATCGGCGGCGCAGGGCGGAAGAGTGATGGATGATGCGTTGACGGCGTACTTTCCGCAGGCGGCTGAGCCCGCGAGTGGAGGAGTCCCGCGTCTCGTGCCGCC
>NW_021704679.1:2087-11579 GCF_003719485.1 Trypanosoma conorhini | reverse complement strand
TATATGTTTACACGTATGCGGCAGCCCCCCTTCACCCCGAGCGCCAGCGCCGCGACGCAAACCGGCCGTGGCGTCTTTCATCGCGGCGAGGCGTCGCGGCGCTGGCATCGGACGCGGCTCGTCGCCACAACTCCTTTCGTTGGGGCGCGGGCTCTTCGGGGCCAGCCGCCGGGTCCTGGCGGCTGCGGTTTTTTTTTCTAGCCCGGGGCGCGGGAGGTCCCGGGGTGCTTTTCGATGGATTTCCATCGTGGTCTCCTTCCGGTTTTTTTTTAAATGATTATTTGTGGATGGGAGGGGTTTGTTTTCGTGGGGAAAATGGATTTGACAGCCGACATGTGTAAATATAACTAAAACATGATAATGTATACATATATTTGTATATGGTGCGTTCTTGTGTATGTTTTTTTTAATTCATCATTTTTCCCCCATAATCGCTTTTGGTTTGGCGTCTAGGGTACCTCTTTCTAAAAAGACCTGCAGGAAATTACGCGAAAAAGCAAAACAACAACAAAACAACAACAGCAAGGAGGGGGGAAAGTATTTAGACTGAGACGGAGGCGATGGAGGTAGATAGCAATCCAGAGCGCCAGGATGCGTCTACGGATTCTATAATTGAAGAGCTAAAGGCCCTTGCAAAGCGCATGTTGCACGCTACTGAAGACGCCCAACGGAGAACGCGTTGCATTGAGGAATCAAACTCTTACGGGGTTCTTCTGAGTGCAATTGAATCGTCAGTACCGGAAACGAATCGCTTAAACGGTTTGACAGCACCCCACTACCATCGCGACCCTGTTAATACTTCTTCTGTCTCGGGAGGTATTGAATTAGAGGAATTGATTCGTCACAATATGCCCGCATCCTTGAATCTTCCCGAAAGGCGAAAGGATGGGAGAACAACCTCAAAACGGAACATTTACAATCCCGAATTGGATAATCAAGAAACTTCTCTTTCAGAGAAGGATAAAGATGAGGGTGAAGATGCGGATGAAGGTGCCCCTCATTTGAATCGACACAAATTGCCATCAACCGCACGCCTGACGGCCTTTGATTCTTCTGGCGATTCTGAAGAAAATGTCTATGATGGTGTAAAGACACAAGTCGTCTTTAAGGCAGTTGATCCCGTGTTGTATCAAGAGATAAGTGGTTGCACCTGGCTTCCCGAACCGTTGTCTCTTCGTCTTGACACTGGAGAAACAGTTGAAGTTGACAGTGAAGACGAAACGGTCGACAATGATTATATGGAAGATGAGACAAAATCAAATAACAAAAAAGTTTTTCGTGTTCCATCGTTTCCCTTTGGAGGCGGTGTGACAGAAGCACAAGCCAATTTACTAAGCAAAATGTTTGGCGATAGTATGCGTCGTTGTAATTTATCGAAGTCGACCAGACCAAAGTACATAACAAAGGAGGAATTCATCAACTATGAGTATGAAGAATGTGCCACAACGGGAGAGGCTCGTGATTCTTTTATTCCAAAATCACCATTTGAATTTGTGGTAGAAATTGAGCAAGAGGTGGTTTTTGACGCCGTCCGGGCGCGTGAAGAGCGACGGCGTGAGTTTCGACGTCTGGCTGAGGAAGGGAAGGCCCCAGTAACCATGGGATCATTTAATCTTCGTGTGATTATGGATCCTTTAAAAACCGGATTCGAGGAAGAAAAAACGTTTCCCATTAAGCGTGATGCGATTGTCGCGGATCGCTATCAAATTATAGAGTTGCTAGGAAAGGCAACATTTAGTCGAGCAGTGCGCTGCTACGATTTGCATCAACCATTTTACGAAGACTATGAGGAGGAAGAAAATGGCCATGAAACTGAGTATGCCTCTAATCATGGTGCTGAGGAGAATGAATCCACAGAAGGAAAAAAGGGAAAAGAATCGCTGGTTACGCTGAGGTATGCCTTAAGATTATCAATAACTCGAAGGATTTTTTTGATCAGTCACTCGATGAAATTCGTTTGTTGACTCTTATCAACAAATACAAGGATCCTGATAAGGCTCATGTGGTGCGCCTCATTGACTGTTTCTATTATAAAGAGCACACAATGTTGGTAACAGAGTTACTCTCAGACAACTTGTATGAGTATTCTAAATACAACCGTGAAGAAGAGGAAACATTTTACTTTACTATTCCGCGTCTTCGTCGTATAGCTCGTCAGATTGCTGAGGCACTCACTTACGTGCATAGTCTAAATCTTATTCATGCCGACTTGAAGCCGGAAAACGTATTGTTTGTCTCTCATCGCCGTTGTGTGGTGAAGGTGATTGATTTTGGTAGTAGTTGCTTTTTGAGTGACCACCTCAGCTCGTATATACAGAGTCGCAGCTATCGAGCTCCTGAGGTAATTTTTGGTTGTGACTACGATGGGCGGATAGATGTGTGGTCTCTTGGCGCAATTCTGGTGGAACTTGTTACAGGTGAAGTTCTTTTTACGTCTGATACAGTTCCAGAAATGCTTGCTCGCATTGTTTATGTTTGTGGACGACCATTTCCACGAAGAATGCTATGGGAGGGTCGACATACGGCCAAATTTATAAATAAATTTGGTTGTATCTATGAACAAGGGAATAAGGATGGGGAAGATGCTGCAGAGGATTCTTCATATTATTATTTATATACTCCAGTATTTCAATCAAGGGAATCCCAGGAAGTAAATGAAAAAGCGATGCATAAAAAAGAGAGTGATACTGTTGATTTGGGAGAAAATGAGGAAACACTCCTCGATGGAGCTCCTTATAGTGTGCTTCGACAAAAGCTTGCGGCGCATGGTGTTACTGATGCATCTTTTTTGTCGTTTGTAGAGGCGTGTCTGACTCTTGATCACAAAAAGCGGCCACGAAGCAAGGATCTTCTTTCTCATCCTTTTCTTACGCACTCCGATTGAAATATAGTTCCCCAATGAAATTCCGAGAACGGGTTTTGTGCGTAAAAGAAGAATGTGCTTGTAAATGACAAAGGAAAGATATAAATAACAATAATGGTAAAGGGTCAATATATGCACACAACTGAGTTTATGGCGTTGTGATCTTTCTTCTTTTTTGGGCTTTGTTACTGTTATACCATATATGATAGTTTGCCCTTTGTTCTTGTTAGAAATAGGCCCTTCTCTCCCGCAGAAAAAAAAAACTATGGGCTATGTTCACGATTCTCGCCTTCGCAACTTGTGACCTATTCTTTTTTTGGTTATTTGACTTTCTGGCGTTCTTTTGCCGTATATGAATTATTTTGCTTTTTTCATGCCTTTCTTTTCGTCGACATTTTTCTCCTCTTCCGTCTCACATAAGGACCTGCGTGCGAAATTGACTATCAAGGGGTGGGAGGAGGGAAACTGGACGCAACTCTTTTTTTTTTGCGCTGGGTGGCGAGACTGCGAGAATGAAGGGGAATTGTATTCTTCCTTAAGTTTTGCCAGAAGTATATGTTTTAATTTTATCGCTTTCTAAACTTTTTTTTTCTTACCCCGTTCTTTTTGTTCACACTGCGATGGGGGCAAAGCTGGAAGGACCTGCTGCGTTCCCTTCCGACTGACGACGGCGACACCAGTGACAAAAAATAACAACAACCGCAACAACAACAACAACAACAACAACGAAACTGATGAAAAAAAAAACAAATTGGTCTCTATTGCTCTTTATTTATTTATTTAAATAGTGTTTTTATTGGAAGATCACACGAAAAGCTAAACGGCACAAATATCAAACACTCAAAAAAAAAAAAAAAGGAAGAAGGCCAAAAAAAAAAAAGAAAACTACGCGACGAGCTTCTCGGGCTCTTTGATGAGGCAAAAGTCAATTCCACAGTTGGGTGGCGAGGGCAGCGCAAGGTTGTATTTCAGAAGTGTTTCTACGCTGCGTATGTGGCTCTGGTTTTTGGTATACGCTTTGTTTTTTTCTGCATGTATGATAGGTAGCGCCAAAATTGTCTCCGAGGAAGGGTCACGTGATCGGGATGTTCCATACAAGAGCGATCAGGAAAGCGTCGGAGCTAACGCGCTGCAACAGTTTACGGGACATATTCCTTGGATTGGATGGAGACAGCTGGTTCGCACGGTGACCGCGGCCCGATGTACTTTGTTAGTGAGCACTGTCGCTGCTTCACATGCGGGAGTCGGCGACGCGGCAGGAAGGGTTGAGGAAATTGAAACGCATCTTTTAGCAGGGGCTCGTTCAGAATCTCTTAATGAGCTGTGCCATCGGCCTATTATGCTGTTGTTTTACCGCGATGACTGTTCAGCGTGTCATGCATTACTACAGGATCTGGGAAACAGCGCAGAATTTGAACTGTTGAGTGAATACATGACTATGGTTTTTGCTGAATCTATGGTTGACCTGACCGAAAACTATCCGTATCCGCTGCCGCACTTTCGCAATGACTCCTTGTTTCTTCACAGAGGTAGTAGAAAAGGGAAGTTGCGAATGGGAGAGGCAGAGACGGTGCGAGAGGCGTTTGCAGGGCAGGGTGAATACTTTCCTCGTGTTTTCTTCATTTTTCCACAAAATGGAAGTGTGATGCCAATATTTAACCAGGGGGTGGACTCAAATCCGTCGTTTCCAAACTTTTACCCTGAAACTTCCTTCATTATTGCGCAGTATGATGGTTGCTCTCTGGACTATGAACGAGGCGGTGAGCTTTTCTGAGCTTTGATTTTCTTCTTCTTGTACTTTGGCATTTCGAACTTCGGTTTTTTTTCTTTGTATTGTTTCCCCTTGGAGGAACTTTAATCTGTGTTTCTATAGCCTTTCTGCTTTACGGTACACATGCTCTTCTTAATTTCCTCGTTATGCATTGAATAACAACGAAGAATATATACATATAAAGCAAAACAAAGGGGAGGGGGGGGGGAAATAGTCGTTTCAAAAACACACACATACACACACATACACACACCAAAAGAGAAATAAGGTGAATACAGAAAAGCAGAGGAGAGAATATCATAAATGGAGTCCCCAGATTCTACGCCGTTTACCGCGACCCCGCTTTTTGTAAATGAGGGCGGAAATCTTGATGTCGAAGCCATTGTACGTTACTTCGTAGCGTATGTGCTTCCATACGGTGTGGTCTTTGGATCGGTGCTTCTGAAGGTCCCCCAAATCGTGAAAATTCTACAACACCGCAGCGCGGTGGGCATTTCCTTCACATCTCTCTGTTTTGACACCACTGCCTTTGTCATCACCACGAGCTGGGGGATTGCTCAGGCGCTGAACTTCAAGGATTACGGAGAGAACATGCTTATCCTGGTCGAAGTGGCCTTTTTGCTACTTTTGGTGGGCTACTTGCAACATACCATGTCGCGTGCATTGTTGGTGTTTACCCTGGAAGCAGTGTCATTGGTTGCTATGTCCTCTGGATTTCTTCCCCGCGTTTTCCACGAATGGCTGTTTAGTATACAAATTCTATTCGGGATAAGCAGCCGTGTGCCCCAAATACTAATGAATTATCGTAACCAGTCAACAGGACATTTGTCTTTTCTGACATTTTGGCTGGCCATGTGTGGTGGCATCTCGCGGCTGTTAACGACTTTTCAAAACGTCTCGGTGGAGCAGGGCAAATACATGATGCTGATGCAGTTTGGAGTTGCAGTAACACTGAACGCAGTAATTCTTTTGCAGATTGTGGCCTACAGGGAGAAGACACGGAAGCAGATTGCACAACAAAAACACGAAAAGACGGCGGAGGTGGATAAGAAACAAAAGTAGTTTTTTGAAAACGTAGTGGTTCTCATCTGAATGGAAGACGTGTGAGGGGGAACATCGCCGGCGTGGGTGCTATTCAAGCCTCTGTGGTGCCCCCCCGGCATCTTCCCTGTGGACTCTTTAGAGAACCGCCCTCGTCTCCAGCGAAGGGAGAAGACAAAAAAAATCACAGCTGTGGGTAAGGAACAGCAAAGCTCAGATGGAAGGTTAATACGAAGAAAACATGGGGGTAAAAATGCCGAGTAGCATGGGTAAAGACTTTTATTTTTACATGGAAGCGTAGGCGAAATTGTGTGATGTTTCTAGCCGTAAGGGTTCTTCAAAAAAATCGCTATCGTGGTCTTCTTGTGGGGAGAAGCCCCATGTTTTCTTTTGTATTATTATTATTATTTATTTTGCTTTTCACCTCTTTCCCTTTCTCTTAGTGTTTGTTTCTAGCTGTTCCACTTTGATGTGAGCGTTTGGCGCTTTGCAACTCGGGGCCCCGGACGAGAACTCCAAGCCTCACACGTGTTGTTGCTAAAACGCACAGAGGGGGTTTGAAAGGATCCGCAACAACAAAACAGCCCAGACGCAAAAAAAGAAAGAAAGAAATTAAGGGTTATTCTCATTTATCAGTGTAAGCATATGGTATGACAGGGCGCCCGCTACCGCCTCCTGGGATTGCAAGGGCGGTAACTGGTCTTGCGCAGGCCGGTGCGGGAGACGCAAAACGGGCGCCGTGGACCATCTCAACCACGGAAGTTCTCTGCGCAAGGATGCACTCCTGGCAGTCGGCATTGGATTGCTACGAGTTTTTTCGCAAGCGACGTCTTCCTATCGCAGATGAAGCCGTGATGTCGCTCTTGCTTCGGTTGCAAGTCGCGGTCAAGGGAGACGGGGTTCATGCCTCAGCAACCGTTGGCGTGTTGAAGCCGTCTGCATACTCCGAGTTCGACGCGGCAAGAAGGCAAGTGCACGGTGAAACGTCTCTACACTTGGGTTCTAGCGCACCAAATAATGATGACGGCGTGCCGCACAGTCCACCATCTCCCTTGGCTTTTCTGCTGCACAGCACGCAGTATCAGCCCACGCTTCGTCCATTGTATCATAGGCTTCGGTTCATTACGCGTGACATGGTTCCCTCTGCAGGGGAAGCTTCGGCAGCTGTGGGAACTGCGCATACTGGGCCAAGCTCTCCGCCGCCTCCACAGGCCTTGTTCTCGGGTTTGCTACCCATTATCTCAGCTCCTTGCGCCGTTGTGAACCTTTCGTTGCGGCACAACCTTCGCAAAGGGCGATGGGAGGATGCGTTAAGGACTATTTGCAACTTGTCTACCTATGCTCTTTTGGAGTCCTATGCACGGGAGCTTCACAAGTCTCGGGTGCAGAGTGATACGACATCTGTCCTGGACGCGGTTAGCCATGATGGCTGCTACAGGGCGTGCGTCTACCCACCCTCGCTGGTGCCGTTGATGGATGAGCTGCTGCTGCGATGGGAGGCGTACTGGAGCGCGTTGAATGGGGTAACGGAGGCGCAGCGCGTGCTCTCAGGTCTTCTCCAGTCGGCGCCTCCACCTCTTGGCCTTGCCGCCGCTCCTGCAGATAAAGTGGCCACGCCTGGGGAAGGCCTGCCGGCCCGCGACGAAGCCTGCACGGAGAGCAGCTTGAACGAAAGCGTCCCCAACCCCCTGCTCATGTTCCCAGAGTTAGAGAAGAGTAGTTTGGAGGTGCTGCGTCTTGCCGCCCTAATCACCAGCTACAGGGAGTATAAAGACGTGGACGAGCTACAGGAGGAACAGGAGATATTTCATCGCCTCACCGAAGCGACGACGCGCGTTGCGGAATTTTCCGTCTGTCAACGCGTGCAGCGAGGTTGGGCGGCGGCGGCGGCGGCGTGTCAGGGGCGTCGTGTGGTGCCCTCCATTTCCACGGAGCAGCTCTTGCTTACTCGCCTGCTCCTGCGCGCGCCTTCCAGCGCGGCGGTGTTGCAGGTTTTAGATGCGTGGCCGCGCCTTTCACCTGAGCAGGGTTGCAATTCAGAAGCGAAAGAGAACAGGCCACCCTTTCGCGATGCAGCACAAGTAACGCTGCGGTGCCCCGAGGTGGTCGCCGCGTTGGCCGCCCGCTTGCCGCCGTTAGACTTTCTTGAGGAGGTTGTGAACAAACGCTTGTCGTCGTCGAAGGTGCCACTGCAGCGACCTGTGCGGGAGGTGGTGAGGGCCTCGCTTCTTCGCGGCTGCCTCTACGACGCGGCAGAGAAGTTCTGGATGCGTCAAGCACACCTTGAGCTCACTCAGCTCTGCGAGGTGGAGGAGGCGCGGCCTCCGGGCGACAGCCTTGTCCTACTCCTCCAAGACTATTTATCACAACGGCTATCGTTGCGTGAAAAAATGGAGTTTGTCTCCGACCTTCTTCATCGTGTGGGCGAGGGAAAGTACGCTGTCGTTGTGGAGTCCATGCGTATTCTGGACGAGGAGGAGGCGAGCCGCCCCAGGAATGCTGCCTCCCACCACACAGGCGGCCTCGCCCTGCTCGTACAGGTCATGGCTTGCTGGATCACGGAGGATCACCGGCTGGGAGGTGCGGCAGTGTTGCTCCGTCACATTCTTCAGGTGCTTGACGAGGGGCGCGCGGTATCCTCCGAAGACCGCCTGGAGGCGTCTGAGCGGCGTCCCCACTCATCTCTGCACAGGAGCGGGACAACGCAAGAGGTGATGGCCGCCTTTTTTGAGGCGGTGGCACGCGTGGGCTTTTGCCCGACCGATGCCGCAAGGCGCACGGGGGCAGAAGCGGAGACTGCATTGCAGTGGCTGCGGCTACTGGCAGAAGTACCCTCGGCTCGCTGCGGTGAGCAGACACTCGTCGTGTGGCTCTTCTGGACGATGCGGGCACGTATACAGTGGGAGGAGGCCGCGACATCCTCCCTTGCTTCCGGCGCTATCGCAGCGGCAACCACCGAACGCGTTCTGGCGGCTGTCCGCAATCTCAGCGCCGCGCTGGAGAAGTGTGAGGAGGACGCCGTGCTTCCACCCATGCTGCTAAACTGGCTAACCTCCTGCACAGGAATGCCGTGGGGCGACGCAACCGCGTGGCTGGCCAAGCATGCAGGCGTGGAGGCTTCGCAGCGGCGGCGCTTTCTGTTTATTCGCCTGCCCCTCGGCCACGTCGCGTTTGACGCCATTGCCGACGCAGCCTCGCGACGAAAGCTGCTCTTAAGCGTCGAACGGGAGCTGCAGAGGGAAACGCCACGGACCGCCGGCGGCCCACGGCGGGAGCCGTGCCACGGAAACGATTGCCTGGAGGCGCGGGTGCAAGAGCTGTTTAACACGATTCGACACACGCTGCTACGTGCCTGGCAGTCTCGCGCCTTGTCTCCCTGCAGGCTGGGGGAAATGGACCCCACTTTCACGCTTGCGCCTTCTTCCGCGGCCTCCGCACACGCTTTGCCTCCAGCCAAGCACGGGCTTCTCCACACTCGGCGTCGGGCGCACGGCGACGTCGTCCTCTGCTCCCTGCAAGAGATACTTCGCTGCCTCTGTGAGGAGACACCGCTGACGCACGACGCGGCAATGCATGAGGAGAGATGACCGCCACGTACACGAGTCCAACGAGACATCAACGAGAAAAAAAAAGCCAAATGTGTGCTTCTCTGGGGACGTACTTACCGACAAGTCGTTTGTACGACGCCCGCCAACAACGTTCCCCGGGCACGCAAAGCCACGGAAAGAGCCTACACATCCAACTCCACTAACGAAGCTACGCTGAAAATATAAACAACACAAACACCCCCCCCCTCCACACACACACACACACACAC
>NW_021704679.1:0-2046 GCF_003719485.1 Trypanosoma conorhini | reverse complement strand
AAAAAACAACAACAACGCACTTCCTTCCTCCGAAGGCTTCTCTTCTTCTGCGGCCAAATAGTTTCACAGAAGCTTACAGTTAGCGAAAAAAGTTTATCCCCGCAACATTTTTTATGGATATATGCAAAGCTCTGCAGACATGTAGCCATTAGGGGCACATACTTCCACCGCGGCAACACGCAAACATTCAAACAAGGGTGCAAATACTTGGAGAATCAAAGGGCAATGTGCACGTTTTCGTGCGAGTACGGCTATTGAATGCTTGTGAAAGTAAGGCTGCCGCTGAAAAGTTTGCAAGGGCGCTTCAGCAAGAGAACGAAAAGAATTTCACTTAGGTTAAAGGGATAAACGGAGAATATGGACTCTGCAAATCTGCTGAACTTCGTCAATGCCTTCTCCATGCTGGGCTACGTGAAGACGGCCACGGTGAGCCCGAGCGGGCTGAACTACGAAGAGACGCTGAGCACGCTGCGCTACGCGTCGCGTGCGCGCGACATTGTGAACGTGGCGAGGGTGAACGAGGACCCGCGCGCCCGGCGCATCCGGGAGCTGGAGGAGCAGATGGAGCAGATGCGGAGGGACATCCAGGGCAAGGACCCCGCGTACGTCGCCGAGCTGGAGGAGAAGCTGAGGCTGCTGGAGGCGGAGGCTCAGAAGCGGGCGGCGGACCTGCAGGCGCTGGAGAAGGAGCGGGAGAAGAACGAGATCCGCGAGAGGATGCTGCGTGCGACGGAGGCCGAGCGGCAGGAGCTGCTGCGCCGGGCCGGCGCTCTGGAGCAACAGGTGGAGGAGTCACGGCGGCAGGCGGAGTACCACGAGCAGGCGAACCAGCGGCTGAAGGAGGAGCACGCGCAGCGGGAGCGGGAGTTGCTTGAGCAGGTGCGGCACCGCGAGGCGGAGGTGGAGAGCATTCGGAAGCGGAGGGACGCGGAGCTGCGCAGCGGGCAGGAGCAGTTGCGCAAGACGATGGAGGACCTTGAGCGCGAGCGGCGTGAGCGCGAGGAGGCGCTGCGTGTGCTGGGCGAGCGGCAGGAGCAGCTGAGCGCGGCGCTGCGAGACTCGCGGCAGTCGGAGGAGCAGCGTGCGGAGCTTCAGCGCCAGAACGCCCAGCTCGACGAGCGCATGCGCCAGCTTGAGTCGGAGCGCGAGGCGCAGCAGCGGCTGTTGCGCGAGCTGGAGTTGCTGCGGGATGAGCACGAGAGCCTGCAAAACGCCGTCGTGCTGCTGCGCACCGAGGTGGAGGAGTTGGAGCGGCGCTACGACGAGACGACGTACCACCTGCTTACTGTGATGGACCTGCAAGCCGAGTCCTGCGGCGCGCTCGTGGACCGCCTTGGCATGGAGCACGAACAACAGCTGAACGAAAATGAACAGTGGAATTCCGAAGACCGTGCTGCGCTGGAGCGGCGCCATGAGGAGGCTGTGGCTGAGAGAGACGCGGCACTCTCGGTAGCGCAGGCCGCCCTGAATGACAGCCAGCGCCGTATAGAGGAATCAATGGCGGCGGGAGAGAAACTGCGCGCGGAACTTGAAGCCCTTCAGAAGGAAAATGACGCGATCCGTGCCAACACGAGTGCCATGGAGCGGGCGAAGGGCGAGGTGGAGCAGAGCCTGGAGGCGGTGACGGCGGAGCGCGATGGGCTGCAGGAGCGCCTGACCGCCACGAGTGACGCGCTGAGCAGCCAGCTGCGCGAGGTGGAGCGGGCGAAGGGCGAGGTGGAGCAGAGCCTGGAGGCGGTGACGGCGGAGCGCGACGCTGGGGTTGAGAAGTTGGCCTCGGAAAAGGCTATGACGTTGTCTTGGCATCGTGTGAGAAGTTACGTGAGGAATTGTCGTTGGCTGAGGCCTCGTACCGGGAGGAGGTGACAATGCTGCGAAGCACGAATGAAACTCTGTCGACTGATTTGAGCCGGGCACTGTTGCGTTTGGATGCGTCGAATGTGCGGCTGAACTATTTGCGGTCGTTGTGCAAGTCGGCTGGCGTGGGTGGGGCAACCGAGAGCGGTGAGGACCATCAGGTAACCCGTGCCGCGCTTGGTATGGGGG
>NW_021704677.1:4069-11602 GCF_003719485.1 Trypanosoma conorhini | reverse complement strand
TGACCCCTGCTCCTGCCTCTTTTTTTTTTGCTTCGTAGGCGTGTGTCGCAGCCTCCGTTTCTCTGCGCCAGCGCGCAAAGGAGAGGGGGAGAGAGAAGGAGTAGCAAGCAAACACAAAGAAAAAGGGAGGGTAACTCTGGGGCCCTTTGACTCGCGCGCTGCCCACTTGTTTATTTCCTATTGTTTTTCGCTCCTACTCGCTGGACGCCGCCTCAGGCGATGAGTTTTGCGCCGCCCCGGAAGCAGCGGACGGGCGCCACGGTGGCAGCGTCGCCCTTCAGCAGACGCCAGTCAGGGAGTAGGGCCGGTTCTCCCTCTGCTGCTTCTCCCCGACGCCGTGCGACGTCGACTTACCATGCCCCCCCGCCCGAGGCGGTAAAGGAGCAGATGCGGCGCTACGCGCAAAGTATTCGCAGGCGCCAGCCGCCGCCTGATGGATATCCCGTTCCAAAGCCTCACCTTCCGCGTGGTGGGGCCAAGCGCGGGGCAGGGACGGCTCCTGCGAGGAGACCGGGCGGTTTGCTCTTGTCACGCAGTCGTGGCAAGGTGGCCGAGCGGAACGGCGATCTGCAAAGCCCATCAAGCCGCGAGGTTGGCGAGCCGCGCCAGGACGCATCAAGAGTCCAGGGTAGAAATGTGGCGATGGAAGCAAGACGTCTACCATCTTCTGTTAATTATACCGTCTCGCCAAAGCACGGGTTTTTTTGCAGTGATGCGAATGCTAGTAGTCAGCAGTTGCTGCTGCAAAGTTGTCACGGGCCCCCTGGCGCTTCTCTCAGGACGGGCGACGACGCCAGCGACGAGTACGTCGGTAATCCGTATATTCGTTCCGTGTTGCGGGGCGCAGAGCAGCGCTGGGTTCCATCTTCGTCGGTGCACGCCCCTTTCAGCCACCATGGCCGCAGCCAAGGCCTTGACTGGCGTCACACGGAGCAATCACCCTCTCCTTCTCGCCGAGAGTTGGTGGGTGAGTGGAAAAAGATAACCAGCCGAAGTTCAAGCAATGAAACTTCACAGGTCTGTGTGGACCACACGGGAAAAAGCGGTGGTGATACATTTGCGGAGGTGGAGCAGGAAGTCCGACGACCACATTCCGTCAACAGCCCAGGAGGGGAAAGCGCGGCAGATCCAGCTCAACTCCACAGTACTCATGCCCAGGCATCGGAGCCTCAGTTTTCATTGGCAGCGGAAGGAGGAGGGGAAGGGCGTGCAGGAGGTTCGCATGCAGCGTGGCGGAGGCACATGCGGTATCCAGAACGAAACCAGGGCGTGCAGGAGGTTGCTGAGGACCTGCCGCGCCGCGGTGCTGAGGCGACAGCACGGAGAACGAAGGTGGCAGACACCGGCAAGGTTAACCTGACATTTTTGTATTCTGACGTCGAGGAAGACCCTCGGGCGTACCTTTACGCCCCACTGACAGATGTGGTTACTCCCTTTGCGGGGAAAGCGCACCGTTGCTCCTCACCTCTGGAGTTGGGGGCGGCTTCCAGGCCGGCGGTGTTGCACAAAGACGGCAGCGCTGCTGGGCCCCATCATGTTGGCGACGCAAAAAAGGCGCAGGCAGAAGGGTTGACGCCCAAATTTGCGGCGCGTCTTCTGGGCGCGGCACCTGGGAGTTTCGTCCCCCTCCAGCAAGGTATGACGTCAGCAAGGGAGCAGGCTTCTTTCGGTGCCTGTCCCTGTCGTTCTTGGAATGGTGGCGCGACAAACTATCTTGTTGCACCTGAAACAGAGATTGTAGATGCCTCAGGTGCAGTGTGGCTTGCAACATTGTCGCCGCTGAAGAAGTAAACTTCATCGAACCCCCCCCCAGTCTAAGTATGCGTGTCATGACAGTTAATCACGCCGTTCATATCGCAGCGGAGCATTTAAGCACCTTGGAAACACCTCACTGTAGCGTATGTGCATCCAGGCTTTGGTGACACCGTCACTAACTACTCGGAGTGGGCGTAGAGAAACAACAATAACAACAACAAAGCAGCACTACTCTGCGTCCCAATTCGAGCGGTGGTCAAGTATCGTTCCACCAAGAAAAATAAATTACGTGAATTTGTCTGTGTGCTGTTCACAAAGTTTATTTCAACATGACATTTCACCGCGGCATCAGTTTTTAAGCGCCACTGCCCACGCCTGCCGTCCTACCCATGGTTCGGCTACATGTTCATCTCCATTTTTTTTTTGTTGACGGGGAACATGTCCTTAGACTGAGGTGAAAATCAACACCTCTACGCGAAGTCCCTAGCAAAAAAAAGTAAAAACAAAACAGAAAAAAAAAAACATTTTTTTTTTTGTTATTCGCTTTAGAAACGGGTATTACACAATAGTCCTCCGTCATGGTACAACGCGTCCAGTTGGGCGAATACCTCCTGGGGAAAAAGATCGGTTCTGGGAACTTCTCCACGGTCCGGCAGGCCACGGACACACAAGGGCGAAGGTGGGCAGTGAAGATCATTGATAAGTCCCGTTTAAAGCAGGAGCACATGGAGGAACAGCTTCTGCGCGAGGTGGCTGTAATGCGGTCACTTATGCATGAAAACGTCATCGCTCTTCGTGACGTTTTGGAATCCGACAACCACTACTACCTTGTGTTGGAGTATGTGCCGGGTGGGGAGTTGTTCGATAAGATAGTGAAGGCGAAGCGCTTTGATGAGAATACAGCGAGACGTTATTTTCATCAGCTCATCGCTGGGATGCACTACTGCCACAGCCGCGGTTTTGCCCACCGCGACCTGAAGCCGGAGAACCTGCTGCTCGACGCGAACGGGACGCTGAAGATCTCTGATTTTGGCCTCAGCAACCGGCAGCAAAGCTTTCTGCTTGAGACAGTGTGTGGGACGCCCAACTATGTTGCACCGGAGGTTTTGATGGAGCGAGGCTACAATGGGCTGTCGGCAGACATATGGAGCTGTGGCGTCGTGCTGTATGTGATGCTTGCCGGACGCCTGCCCTTTGAGGACCGTAATATTAACGCGTTGTTTGCAAAGATTGAGCGTGGCGAGTACCAGATGATTAGGCACGTGTCCGAGGCAGTGAGGGACCTGATTGCGCGGATGCTGACGGTGGACCCGAAGAAGCGCATCACGATGGAGGGCATCATCGCCCACCCATGGTTTCAGGTGGGCTGGGACCGAAGGCGGCTGCAAGGAGCTGAGTAGGAGATTTGGTTGCGCACTACGTTACAGACCCGCCTCTCTGTGTCTGGAAGGGTGTGAGGTAGCTTGAGCAGAACAGGCGGTAAGTATTGTGGACCTGCTGAATCTAGAGCATGCATTTTCATGGTCGGTGAGGGCAATATATATATGTACCGTTCCGTGGAGGTCCTGGAAAGGGCTTTGTGACGTCGTTGTGAATAAATTTAGGGCCGTGGAAAGATGATGTTGGAGGGAGGATGCATTTTACTCTTCGATAGCAGCGTGTGCCGTTTTCCTCCAGTCGTGAGGAGTTTGTTATTGTTTTCCTAAGTTTGAAGCGCCCGCCTAGAAGGACGGGGTCGGGGCGCTGTTTTTGTTTCTGTGTCCTGAGGGCTGAATGCCGTTTGCTTTTTTTTTTTTTATTTCCTACTGACACGCGTGCCCCTTTTTCCTCCTCTTACGTCTGCTTGAAACTTGTTCTGGGCAATGGCAAAAACTGACTTATGTGAATTTCGACGATGTAACCCCTCTTCGAATGGTGGCGAAGGACACGGGCAGGCCTCTCACTGCCACCACGAACCTGTTTGCACCGTCCCTTGTTGCTACCCCACATGTACGTGCCCATCCAGGCGCGCAAATATCTGCTGTCTGTGCATCGTTTGGGTTAGTCTCTCTTTTGAAGTGCCTGCTAGGTTAGTCATTCATTGTTTGCATCCACAGGTGGCGTGTTTTGTGAGCAAAACAAAAAAAAAGGAGGACTACATTAGGGAGCCTGCTAACGCTGTGGGTGTCGGGAGGTGTGCGGTAGATCAAAGGCAGGATGAGTGTTGGACAATATGCGCTGGGGAAAAAGATCGGTTCTGGAAACTTCTCCACGGTCCGGCAGGCCACGGACGCGCAAGGGCGAAAGTGGGCAGTGAAGATCATTGATAAGTCCCGTTTAAAGCAGGAGCACATGGAGGAACAGATGCTGCGCGAGGTGGCTGTAATGCGGTCACTTATGCATGAAAACGTCATCGCTCTTCGTGACGTTTTGGAATCCGACAACCACTACTACCTTGTGTTGGAGTATGTGCCGGGTGGGGAGTTGTTCGATAAGATAGTGAAGGCGAAGCGCTTTGATGAGAATACAGCGAGACGTTATTTTCATCAGCTCATCGCTGGGATGCACTACTGCCACAGCCGTGGTTTTGCCCACCGCGACCTGAAGCCGGAGAACCTGCTGCTCGACGCGAACGGGACGCTGAAGATCTCTGATTTTGGCCTCAGCAACCGGCAGCAGGATGTTCTGCTTGAGACAGTGTGTGGGACGCCCAACTATGTTGCACCGGAGGTTTTGATGGAGCGAGGCTACAATGGGCTGTCGGCAGACATATGGAGCTGTGGCGTCGTGCTGTATGTGATGCTTGCCGGACGCCTGCCCTTTGAGGACCGTAATATGAACGCGCTGCTTGCAAAGATTGAGCGTGGCGAGTACCAGATGGTTAGGCACGTGTCCGAGGCAGTGAAGGACCTGATTGCGCGGATGCTGACGGTGGACCCGAAGAAGCGCATCACGATGGAGGGCATCATCGCCCACCCATGGTTTCAGGTAGGCTGGGAGCCTAGGTAGCTGCAGTGATGTCCTCTTTGTTTTATTACGAGGGGTTAGTAAATAGTTTTTTTCCGTCACCTGTGGTTGGTAGTTTTTGTTTGTGGTTGTTTTTGTTTTTTTTGTGTTTTGTTTTTCTTTTTCTTTTTTTTTGTTTTGTGATCTATGAACATATCCTTTGACGTAGTTACTTGCCGAGGTACAGTGAAGATTTTTAGGGGCTGCAGAGTGTGATTTATGCATTGTGGTGTTGCCTGTTGACAAAACGATTTACAGCACCTTTTCTATGTGCTCGCCCCATCGTATGATTTTTTTTCTTCTTTATGTGTGTGATATTTTGTGTATTATTATTATTTTTTTTTCTAGAGAGTGAAACTGGCGCATTCTCATGCTTTGTTGTGGATGATGTTGTAGAAGAAAGTGTCTGTTCTTTGGTATGCCGGTGGCTGGTCACTTCGTTTTGCCTTTGGACGGACAAACACTTCTCTCCCCGCCTTTCCACTTCGTGGGTGTTTTTTTTTGCGCGTTGAGTTCTTTTATGCGATAACGACGGCCTCTTTTTGAGGGGCCGTTTGGCGTTTGCTCTTTTTCTCTCTCTCTCCATGCAGGGCCTCCTGTAGGGGGTTGCATGTGTTTCTCTAACGTCGTTATGCTTCACGCCTTGCTCCACCTTTTTTTTTTTTCTCCTGTTGGTGGCGGTTTTGTAGCGGCTTAAGCTTGTGCTTGCTAGTGTGGTCTGCTAACGCTGCCCTGATGGGTCGTGTAATTGGCAAGTACAGGCTTGGCCACACGCTGGGGAGCGGCAACTTCTCCAAGGTGCGGGTGGGGTATGACACGGAGGACGGAAGCACGTGGGCCATCAAGATCATCGAGAAAAGTCGTATTGAGCTCGAGAGGCTGGATAAGAACCTTAAGCGCGAGGTTGCCGTAATGAGGAGTCTCAACCACCGGAATATTGTGCGGCTGCGGGAAGTTATGCAAACACCCAATCATATTTACTTGGTGCTGGAGTACGTGCCGGGTGGGGAGTTGCTCGATAAGATAGTGGAGGCGAAGCGCTTTGATGAGAATACAGCGAGACGTTATTTTCATCAGCTCATCGCTGGGTTGCACTACTGCCACAGCCGTGGTTTTGCCCACCGCGACCTGAAGCCGGAGAACCTGCTGCTCGACGCGAACGGGACGCTGAAGATCTCTGATTTTGGCCTCAGCAACCGGCAGCAGGATGTTCTGCTTGAGACAGTGTGTGGGACGCCCAACTATGTTGCACCGGAGGTTTTGACGGAGCGAGGCTACAATGGGCTGTCGGCAGACATATGGAGCTGTGGCGTCGTGCTGTACATGATGCTTGCTGGTGTTTTCCCTTTTGAGGATGACTCATTAAATGCTTTGTGTACAAAGATTGAGCGTGGCGAGTACCAGATGATTAGGCACGTGTCCGAGGCAGTGAGGGACCTGATTGCGCGGATGCTGACGGTGGACCCGAAGAAGCGCATCACGATGGAGGGCATCATCGCCCACCCATGGTTTCAGGTAGGCTGGGAGCAGGTGAGTGAGACGGCGGACGTGGTTGGTTCTACTTGCAGCGATGTGTCCTGTGTGACAAAAGTTAGTCCAAACTCTTTGCGCAACTCGTCGGCTGCCTCTGGGGCATGTCGTGATACCGTGGCGAGTAGTACCCGCGGCAACAGTTTTTCTGAGGCGAGGGCGGATGACAAGGATGCACCGATGCAGGAATCCTGTGTAGAACATGTGGTGCCGGACGATGATGGCCTCCCACCGCCGGGTAAATTAGAGGTTGATGCAGGTGCGCGGTTTTTTTTCAGAGGGACACTTGCGGACGTTGTGGAGGCCCTGCTCAGCCTGGACGCGAATCCACGAGAAAAACGGCATATGGAGCTCAAAGGGTACGTAGATGCCGCGAAGGGTCTCCTGACGTACACAGTGGTGATCACGGAGTTGAAGCTTCCCGGGGTTTTGAGCGCCGAGATGCGTCATGGACGGGGAGCTGCGTCTGATTTTCATAACTTGTACACCAAGTTGCTCGCAGCCATGCGCAGCAAATTATGTGGCCACGACGCGTGCGTGACAAATGACGTCAATAATGATGTGTGAGACGTATTTGTCGCTTCAAAATACATACATATATGGCCCTTGTTGGAGATATATTATGTTTTTTTTTTGCCTTATTATAATAATGATTATTTTTTTTTTTCTGGGTTATCGTGCACCGCTAGGCATTGCCTGGCCTGGGTGACCTTCTTTGCTCCCCTCCCCTGGAGAAAGTTCAGTAATCGATAAGTCGCGGTGTGCTCTCGTCGGTGTGCGTTTTTGTTGCATTTATGTTTGTTTTCCTTGTTAGTTTTGGAGTCCTGTTGTGGGCGTTCGTGTGGAGGCGCTCTGGGGGAGTGAGGAGAGTCGGAAGAGCGGGCGCAGCAGACATGCGCTGGCGCGCGTTGCAGGCGATTAAAGCGGCCACCCCCTTTTTTGGGCGGAGAAAGAGGGAGGGAGGGGGTGTGTGTGGTGGCCGCAACTGGAATTCCGTCCTTTGCAGCGGAAACGTGGCCATAAAACAAAAAAAAAACGGAAAAAAAATGGGGGAAAAAAAAGAACAAAATAATTAGCGGACGTGAGTCAAGAGTAAAAAAAAAAAAACATAAAAAAAAAAGAAAATAATATGCGCCAGTAAACCCGCTGAGGTGGACAGGGGAAGGAGCGGGGGGCGTGGCATGCAAAACGAAAGTAATAAAAAGAGTCTGTTTTGGAGACAAGGGCGTCGGTCAGCGCCAAAAACGGCGGAAACAACGAGGG
>NW_021704677.1:0-4044 GCF_003719485.1 Trypanosoma conorhini | reverse complement strand
GCATTCAAACATGTAAATGCGGATGCACGCCGTTTTTATTATTTTTACTTCTTTCTCTCACGTATTTGCCTTTGCCTTATTTTCGCTTCCTTTTTCGTGGATGATCCTTTTCCCAGGCAGGCTTCTTTCTCTTTCTCCTCCTCCTCCTCCTCCTTTTCACTGTTGCAGTGATCACCTCTATTTTCTCGAGACAACCCCGCCGCACCTTTCAACTCGGACAATATTCGAGTCTTCACATCTCTGCGGGATAGGCGGCGCTTCGGTGGTGGGCTTCCGCGGTGTCGCTGTGGCTGGTAGTTACCCATGTTTTTTTTAGTTTTGGGCGCTGATACATGCGTGGGCTTGCTGAGTGTGCATGATTTATTTGCTTTTATTCTGCCCCTTCTCTGCTTGTGCCCTCGCTCTGGTGTTTCTCCCCCCGCGTTGCCTCGTCGCCCTATTTGCTTGCGATGCTGCGACTCGCAGGTGTGCGGTGAAAAAGAAGCGAAGAAAACCAACAACAACCACAGAGTAGGAGGAGGAATGCGGGCCACTGTTCCCCTTTTTTCTTTCTCTTTTTTTTTTGTTTTTGTTTTACCCCACTCTCTCTCTCACTCTCCTTCTTTCCGTGGGCTGGGGCTTAGTATTTCACTCCTGCACGTGTCTCATTATTTCCATAGCTATATTTTTGTCCTCATGGAGTCTTCGCTTGCACCGTCGGGGGAGCGGCCCGATGTATCGGGCTGCGCGCAGGCGTCGCTTAAGCCATTTGCAAAGCTTAGACTGTGGATCTTTCAGATCAGCTGTCGTGCCTATGAAGTGGGACGCGAGGGGAGGCGGCGACACTCGGAAGAGGGGCTGAGCCGCCATCTCGCCCCGAAGGTGCTCTTCCGGGTGTGCTTGACGGGAAGAGAAAGCGGTGGGGGCCGCGGGACGTGTGCGGCAAGCGAAGAGCCGTTGCGCTGCCCTGAGGCCCTGCTCAGGTCAATGCATTCCCCCACCGGCGCAACGGAGGTTGACGGGGCCATGTATGAATTTATGATTTGCGCCTCCCAATACCTTCGGGCCGCATGTGCGTTCTTGGAAGCCGCAAGACAAGCCGAGGCACGAGGCGGGGAAGGTGGCAATCATGGAAGGCGAGGAGTGCTCAATTCCCCAGCCTCGAATGATGACGCCGATGGGGGTTTTCCCTACTCCTCCTCTAGTGGTATAGACGCTTCTGGACGCGCCGAACACCTTGGATCCTGCCAGCATTCGCCGTCTCCAGAAACCGCATTGCCGTTCCCGCCAGGTGGTGCCCCCCTGTACAGCAGTGAGGATGGCACAAGCGCGCCTGCTGGTGGTCGCACTCGCCGCGTTGGTGTTTGCGGCGACGAATGCGCAGTTGCCAGTGTTCAAGAAGCCCGAGCGATGCTTCAAATTGTTATGGGGACTGCCTTTTCATGCCCAAGCGAGGCCCTTGCCAAGGCGTTGCAGCTGATTATTGCTCGGGAACTGGAACAAGCCTTGCGTCCCTTTGAGGCATGCTGTGGAGTTTTGAGGTTTCTTTCCCCACTTGACACGATGCCACGAGCCGTGCTTGCGGAGAGAAGACGCGACGAAGAGTCTGGCTATCTTTACTTTCTAAATGGCACGCAGACAACATCCAGCTTAGCGGAGGCGTTGATGTCCTCTGCCGAGGCCGCAGAGAGGATACAATGGTTTACGGCGCCCTCTTCGGCGGCGGCGTTGCCAACTTTGATGCTCTCCCTCACCGGGGGTTTGGTGGAGCTGCTGGAGGAGCTGCGGCAGGCAGGCGACTCAACGGCAGAGCCAGCGGCGGCGGCGCTAGCGACAAAACCTTCCTTGTCAGACCCTGAAAAATCCTTGCCGAGGCCATCCTTGAGCCGCAGACGGGCTGGAGGTTCCTCGAGTAACAGGAACTTCAGCGGCATTCTTTCGGAGAAGGAGCTATCAAGTGCCGAGGAGGGGACGGCAGCAGCTGCGTCGAAGCAAACGGCATGGGATGCGTTGTGTCGGTGTTGTCTTGCCATTCCAAATTCTGTGCTCACGGATAGGCTCGACTTGCTGTACCGAATATTCTTCAAAATGGGCGAGGTTCCACACTATTATAAGGCTCTCTCCATCTATCCAGACATCTTGCGGGCACACCATGCCACATTTCAGTACATATTCTTTGAGGAAGGTCCACTCCCCATCTGCGAACGTTTGATGATTGCTTTGATGGCAGCCAGTCGTCAGAAGTGCGAGTACCTTTTTTCTCGTTTTGCTGCTCTTTTATTACACTTTGCTGAAAAACAGCAATCGAGTGAGTTCGTTGCGGACACTTGGCTGCTGCAAGGCCCACCGCCAAGGCTGCAGGCGCTTCAACGCTTTATAGGTATTGCCACTCATGTCCCCTGGCAGATGACACTGAATGACATTCGTGGAGCCATGAACGCTGGCTGGAGCATACCTGGTCTTATCCAGGCATCCTGCATTGTGGCGGAAACGCTTTCCTTGTGTAGTTTTGTTATGGGACTTTTCGTGCCCAACGACATATGGGTGTCAATAACACTTCCCCCCTCTCTGCGTGCCGCTCTTTCCTCTAGTCCGGCTCCTGGTGAGGTGCCCCACTATAAAAGCCGTGTGGAGTTTACGCGGTACACGGGTGTTGACAATATTGTGAGTGAGAATCGGGTAAAAGGCTCATCCACCAGCCCCTTTACGCTCTCCTGCGGCACCTTTAACTGGCACGAGCACGGCGGCACTGTGATGGAGCAATATTATCCAGGCGCCGCAACTCTTATTAACAATGAGCTCGACGCTTTCTCTTCCGTAATTCGAACGTTAAACCGCTCGGATTGCGTTGGTCTTACGACGCCGGAGTACTCGCCGTCGAATGCATTTTGGTTCCTGCGTCTGTACGTGCAGAACATTATGGGGTTTATGCCAGATGATTATCCATACAATAGTATCAATAAAGTTCTTCGTCGCCCAGCCAAGTTGATCGCTCAAAGTTGTACGATGCGCCCCGAAACACTGCTAGGTTCTCAAATGCGCTTGTGGGTTCCGACGGGCGGCGATTCGGCGTCAGTTTCTAGCGAATTTCCTGCGGCAACGCAAGCGGCAGTAGAGACTGCGGAGAAGCAGCAACAGCCCGAGTTGGATATGACAGAACAAAAACAGCTGCTTATCGAGTCCCTCACTGCGCACAAGGCGCCATTTAGGTTATGCATGCCGGGGACCGCGACGGGGCCCCGCCCCCAACCTAGTGAGGACGTCTTGGAAGCGGCCTTGCAGCTTCACGAGGAGCGGTTGATGTTTCTTGTTGTGTTGGCCACGATGGAGGCGCGCAAGGAGGGGTTGCTGGCGCTCTTGTTGTATCCGCTTTGGGGACTACTAAATAATATGTAGCGGTGACCAGGCGTGGGGCGGGGAATGCGGAAAGCGGAAGACACGTTCTTCGTCGGTTTCCCGCCTCAGCGAGGGGAGGGCGAGCGAGAGAGAAGAATAAGAAGAAGAATGGTGGTGCGAAGGTGATGTGCAGCAGGACGGCGCGGGTGTAAACCTGGGCCGCCGCCGACACGTCACGCCGGGCGTTGTAGTAGTGGGAGTAGCGGTAGTAGCGGGAGTAGCGGTAGTAGCGGTAGTAGGGCTTGCACGGGGTGTGGAGGCGCAGGAAGCGGCAGCCTCCCTGCGGAGGCCGCGCTGGGTGTCCTGCGCGGTGCTTCCAACCGTGACGGGAGAGAGATGGAAGAAGGGGTGGTGGCTGGGGACGCGCGGCGTCTGGCGTAGTTTCACTCTGGGTTGTTATACGTGTGCAGTACTGCGTGCCTTCCAGCGGCCGTGTTCACCTTCCTCACCTTCTCTCTCTTTCTCTGGCGCGGCACCTGGCATTTGCTCAAAAAAAAACGCCGCAGCAATGCTCCCTCCCTGTACGCCTGTTTTTTTTTTCCTCAAGTTGTTTTCCTCGTCGAAGTCGGTGTGGCTGGAGCGCCGGCGCGACCTCGGTTTTGTGCCTTCCCCTGTATGTCCACCTATTCGCATTGTAGTTAACTCGAATCTGAGGCAAACGGCGCAGTA
>NW_021704678.1:0-11579 GCF_003719485.1 Trypanosoma conorhini | reverse complement strand
AGTTAGTTTTATTCTATTTGCCTCGCTTTTTGTTTTTGTTTTTGTTTTTTCCTTTCGGTTAAGCACCACCGTTCAAATTTCCTTCCAAATTCTTTTATATATGTAGAAGAAAACTAGAAAGTTATTTGTATGAATGCTGACCAGTCTTATTATTATTATTGTTGCTTTTTTTTGTTTACTGCCTTTTTTTTGTACATTACTTTTCTCTTGGTACTATTGATTCTTAGCGGCAGGGGATGCACCAGAAAAGTGGTGGAGAAAAGCTCTCGCCAGAGGAGCTGCAGCTCCGCGTGAAGCAAGGTCTACAAAAAAGGAAGAAGTGTGCACTGTGTCTTCAGGTATTTTATGTGAATGAGCTACCCGGGGCAATCACCCATAAGTCTATTCTTGAGCTACGCCAAAGGTGGGGCCTTGATGTGCGCCGAGGCGATCGAATGCCCCCGCCATCTCAGCTGTACAAGAGGGAGGAATTGTGCGTGTTCTGTATGCAGTTCTTTGACTCAAGTGGGGCCTTGCAGGCGCAGCAACAACTATTAGCTTCCACACGTGGTGGATTGCCGGCCCGCTTGGCTTTGCGTTAGCTGAAATGGGAATGATTGTCCCTCCACACGGACGTTTCTGCAAGGCCTCAGGAACAATCAACGGAAAAAAAAACAGCCACAACGAAAAATAAAATTTGCATGCGGTTGAATGTATATGTGCCTCCTCATGCATGCAGGCAAACAACACCACGTTGGGGGGGGGCATGCCTGCTACGGTTATTATTCAATAGTACATGTATCTGTAAATCCAGCTGAGATACTAATCAAGGCTTCTCTGTGTGTGTGTGTCTCTCTCTCTCTCTCTGTGTGTGGGTGGGTCTTGGCCGTAGTTTTTTGCTGTTTTTTTTTCTTTTTATTTATTCTGATTTCTCTGGTGGAGGACAATAGTACAACTGTCTCCAGTGGCTTTGCAAGGGGCCCTAGTGGCCTAGCTGTCTTATTCACGATGTCCCAGCAGCAGCAGCAGCAACAACTGCACTCCATCGTGTTGCCACGTGCGGCCTGGATGTGGAAACCGCGGTCAAAGAAAGTCATTGAGCACAACCTGGGAGAAGTGGTGGCGTCCTCCTTGGGTGTACGGCTACTGGGAGCGCATGGATGGAAACGACGCTACGTGTTCGTTGAAGGCAACACAATCTGCTACGGCAAGGGCGTCGGACGGCGAGAGAAGGTAATTCCGTTGGAGATTGTAAAGGCCGCGAACTACGCCACGCGCGACGTCCTGCTGGCCGCCAAGGCACCCAGTGCAAAGTCTCAGTTTGGGTGGTTCATGTACATTAACGGTAAAGAGTTGCTGTTTTGTTGCGAGAACCACAGCTCGCGCGAGGAATGGGTGACGTTCATCCTCGCCATGCTTAGGTTCATGAGCGGGCTGACGACGCCAGTGCCGCTTGCGGCAAGGAGTGAGAACGGCGAAACCGTCGCATCTTTGATAGCCAGGTGCATTGAGGAGCGGCGGAGCGGTGCTGCCGAGGGTGGCCAAACCCTTCCTCTGGGTCTCGCACAGCCGGCGTTTTCTCTGGAGCCCACAGGCCACACGGAGGGCTCTGCACAACTCCTTGGAGGGGAAGCGGTGCGGCGTGAACCCTCACCGCTCCCGGAAACCCAGGAGGAGGAGGCGACCGACACGCCAGGGAACGCTCCCTACGCTGCAGCCGCCGAAGACATTGCCGAGGACGCCGTGAGTGATGAGGATGGGCACGCCGGTAGCAGCGCAGACGCGCCTCCCACGACGAATGCGTTGCAGGGTGAGAAGTTGGCGGGCCTGCACGCCCTTGCCCTTTTACCACAAGCCCACCAGCGCCACTCCCACATTGAGTACAAGTTGGAGTCCTTCACGGAGCAGTTTAAGTCTGGGGATAGCGTACAAAACGTTGTCTTTTCACGATGCGTGGAAAAGATTGGGAAGCGCGACACGGCACAGGAGCGAGACCTCGTTCTGACACCAAACTACTTGTACTTGTTCGCCCAAAACAAACTAACCGGTGGGGTGTCTGCCCGGTGCGTTGACACCAGCCAGATTGCGGGTGTCATTGAGAGCACCGCCGAGATGAATCTTCTGGCCGTCGTTATCCCCTGCTTTCATGATATTCTCATTCGGTTTCACAGTCAAAATTCACGCGTGGGTGGAACGGAGTCGAAGGTCAAAATTCAGCTCATTGCACACCTGTACAAAATTCATTTGGACCATCAAACCGGACGACGTTTCCTGTTCCGCGAGGTGGAGAACGTGCGGGCCGTCATACGGCGCAGTGTGGAGGAGCCCCATCTGCCGCTAATGTCGCACCCGGAGGACCGCATGCAGGTGGGGACAAACAAGGCACTCTTCCCCTTATTTCGGCTCCACGCGGAGTCTGTTGTGTTTTGGTCCTCCATGGTCACGCAGGTGAAGGAGGACCACCGGTTGCAGCTCCGCGCGCTTGCGATCACTGATGGAGCTGTTTATCTCCTGAGTGAGACACTAGGCAGGGTCACGCGCCGGATTCCGTTGCCAGACCTACAATACGTGAAGTTTGACAGGGATTCCCAGACGATACTGCTTCACTGCACGGAGGTGGACGCCCTTTTTACGGTTCAGTCTAGTCTGGAGTTTAGCCGCCTCATCGCGCTGCTGCCAGAAGTGGTGATGCAGTGCTGCTGCGTGAAAGTCTCCGCCACAGCGTCAAAGCAGTTGTACGCCCACGCCCGATTTGCGGAGCCGGGGAAGCTGAAGGAGGCAATAGGTGGTTTATCGTCGCTTGGTAGCGTTAGGCGGCACCTGCATCTTCCCTCGCGGGTCTTGTCCTCCATGCACCCGGCGCGTTTCAAGACGTACTTTGGCAAACATCAAAGTGACGCTGCGGAGGCACACGGGGTGCATGCTCCGGAGGACGTGGGCGGTGGTTGGCTCAGCAAGAGGCCCGGCAGCCGTGCCTACTTGGCACAGTACCGCTTCGTTGAGGAACTCGTTGTGGACTTTGAGGAGGAGGCAGGCATGCTTACAGGCATTCCATCTACCGCGTCGGACGCCTTGGCGCTCAATGGAGCCTTCGCAACAGACTTTGACTTTGGGTCGATTCAGTATTCTTTGGTTTGCACTGAACTGGATGTGAAGTCGCTTCCCACCGGCGTCATCTTGAGCTCTGGGGTGTTGAGCAAGCATGCCACCCGGCGGGTGGTTTGCGTTTGCACGCGAGGCATTTTGCTGCTGCACCAGCAAGATGAGGTGGGAAAGCTGCGCCGAACTTTTAAGGGCCTTCTGCGGGGGCACAAAGGCGCAGTTGGCGCGGCCGCAATGCCAACCGACAGTTTCCGCACACACGATCCTAGGGTTGTGGTGTTCCTCTCCTGGCCCGACGTTGTCGGCCTTGTCCGGTGCTATCCGGGGCAGGGGACGCTGATTGGCGTGATGACCGGCTCGGGCCACTCCTGCGACTACCTGCTTGACGTGGGGAGCGACCGCGGTGTGGACGCATTCTTCCGCTGCTCTGTGCGGGGCTACGTCGAACGGCACCGCCGCTCCCCACACGCGTACGAGATGCTTCCACTTTTCATGGCTCCGCACGTGGAGAATGTGCGTAATGCGTTGAAAACCACTGTCTTTGACCCGAGGCCCACCATTGCGCTTCGCCGCCTGCGTAAGCATTACGCCAGCGATGAGCTGTACCTCGCAGTCGTGCCTGACATTGCCGAGGCCTGCCGTCGCTTTGGGGACAACACGATTTACTTCTCTGGTGTGGCGTGGCGCTACCGGGCCGCTGCGCCCAAGAAGCAGCGCAGGAAGGACAAGACGACGGAGCCGGAGACGCGCGAGGTAAGCGCCGCCGCGCTGGCAACGCACAAGCCGTGCATCATTGTCATTACAAACTGTGCCGTTTACTGGTGCGCGGATGGTGGTCTCGGGATCCTGCGGCGCGTCGAGCTGCTCGCGCTGGGGGAGGTCTACCTGAGCCCCGCAGAGCCGGACGCCCTGCTGATCACAGTTCCAAAAGAGTACGACATGTGCTTTTGCCTCGACGGTCGCGGAAAAGAGTTCCTCGCACGGCTGCAGGAAGCGTACGCGGCATGGACGGAGTACCACCGTCACCTTCCCCGCGAACCAAGGGGTGGCCGGCACAGCCTCCCCGATGGCGAGCTACCAACAAGGACCGTGCCAAGCCTTGCCTCTCTGGGGCAATTAGAAAAGCCGCCGCACTGTGCTGGGTTACAGGCAAAGCGCAGTTCAGGGGAAACGAGGGAAGAGGTGGAGCTCCTGCACCGGCGTTACCTCGCAGCTGCCATTTCCAAGTACGAGGCTGTGTTGGAGGCAGCCTCCAAGCGCCAACTCTCATGGGCGAGGTCGTACAAGAGCCTCAGTGCCGCAGGGGCAACGCTGGAGTTTGCACACAGGCGGGCCTATGCCTTTTCGCTTCGAAGTAGCACGCACCCAGAGATGGAGCGAGCACAACTGCGGCTTCATGAGTTTTGCTGCATAAATGATATCCTGGAGCGCATGCAGCAGGCGGCGGCCACGGAAGACTTGGCCGCGTATGAGGCGGCGGCTGAAGAGGCAAAGCAATACGGGCCTCTCCTTGCCTTTCTAGAAGAAACCCACGAGGTTCATGAAACTCTGGCAAAACGAACTGTTGCTCTTGACAAAATTACTGCATGCGTCAATAGTGACACGCGTCTGTCATTGCAGGAGACGGAGGGCAAACTTCAGGCCTTGTTTGTGGCCGCGATGGAGAGCGGGGTCCAGCCCGAGGTGCTGGAGGGGCTGCGCCGTCGCGTGGACCTGCGCAGCCAGCAGGGGGCGTTCCTGGCGCAGCTGCAGGCGCATAGTATGGCCGTTGCCACCGGGGCTGAAAAAACCCCGTCGGAGAAGGTGCTGCTGCTGCTTGCTGAGGCGGCGCGCCAGCTTGAGGTCCCCGTCTCGGCTGTAGAAACGGCTTTTCCGCGGGACTCGCATGCGGTGGCTCGCGGCGAGGGCAAAACGCAGCGGCAGGCGCTACTGCTGCGACAGGAGCAACACAACACGCGAAGGCTGGTTGCAGCGACGTGTGACGCCATTGAAGTCGCGGTGTCCTTGGGCAGTGTCTCTCTGCTGCAAGACGTCCTGCGGTTTGCCGAGCGGTCCCCCCGCGAGGAGGTGAAGGAGCGGGTGCAGTGGGGGTGGGAGCAGCTCAGCCTACGTCGCGAGCACCGGGCAACCCATCGCATGCCACCGCGTCTCATGGAGCAGCTCGTGGCTCGCCGGCAGTCCAGCGAGTGGGGCGCTGCGGCGGTCCACAAGCTGCGCGACGCGTGTGAAAAGGCGCTACAAGAGCTTCCAGCGGAGGCCCCATTTATGCTGCGCGATCGTCGGTTGATGCAGTCGCAAGTGCGCCTCCTCGAGGAGGAAGAGCACCGTCTCATTTTGCGGGACTCCCTACAGACGCAGGCGGAACAGGACTGGGACCGATGCAGGGAGGAGCTGCAGAAGAAGGAGGAGGACGAGCGACATGCCACACAAGAGCGGGGACGTCGGCAGGCGGAGGCGATTGGTCGGCGGCGTATGGAGTACCTGTTGATATGGCAGGGCCGCACCAGCAAGCTGTGTGTTTCGCTACGCGAGAGTATTCGCTTGGGTAACACGGCGGAGGTGCGGCGGTGCGTACGCCAGTGCATCTTTTTTCAGCAGGAGATCCAGAACGGGCTTTTAAACTACAGCAGCTGCCTGACTTCTGGACGCGCTGCGCAGCCGATGCCTGAGAAAATACTGAGCGACCTCAAGACGGCCGCCACGCGTGGTCAGGCGTTTCTGGCCGGCCATGAAGGGGAGGCGGAACGCTACGCCTCCCTCGCCACGAGGAATAACGACGCGGAGGCCGCTGCGGTGGAGGATGTGGGCGGGGAGGAGTCGGAAGGGGGAGGGGCGGCGGCGGCGGTTCCACCGGAGCTGCTGGCATTGATCGAAGCGCACAGGCCGAAGGAGCTGGTGGCGTACGTGCGCGCGCACGCGTCTGAGCTGACGGCGGAGGCCGTTGTCCAGGCACAGGTGCTGTGGTCAGCCTCTCGCGAGCGGCGCCAGTGGGTTGCTAAGCTGCACCGCGCCATCCACACCGCCTTCGCGCTGAATAATCGAGAGCTGCTGCAGACGCACATCGACGCGGCAAAGGCGTCTGGATACATGGACGACGTGGTGGAGGGCGCCATGGAAGTTGTCTTGGCAATGAGGGCCCGGCAAGACGCCACGCCAAGCAGCAGCGGTGGAGGTAGCAGGAGTCCATCTCCGGCATTGGCGTTGGATGCGGCACAGGAGGACCAGGCGCCTCGCACGTTCACGCTTTCTCACGTCTATGACGCGCGCTCTAGCGACGCGGCGGAGCGCCTAATCGGCCAGCTGCACGCCGCAACGCTGGAGGTGCTGCAGCCTACCGACCCGGGCCCTCTCTCGCCGAGTGCCCCGGTGCAAGAGCGGCGGCAGAAGCGCATGATGGATGTCGTTCAGCTGTGGCATGATGTCTTTCATCACCGCCTAAGGCCGTCTGGGGGCGTGTTCAGGCGAAGGGAGCGTGACTGCTTTGACTTTCTGCACTTTGTCAGCCAACGCAACGTCGCAGGGGACTATTTGGCCCCCTACACTAACCGTCTCCTGAGCGACTTTGAGCGTGTCAAGAAGTACAACGCCACCCAAGGGCGGAGCAGCAGCTTCCTGCTTATTGCCTACATGTTCCAGCGGAAGCTGTTGGAGCGGATTGTCTACGAGATTGCCCAGCTTGGGGCAAAGGTGCGGGGTGAGGTTCTTTGCGGGGATGCGTTGCTAAACCAAAGCCTTGATGATTTGCTGGCGCTGGCCCACGTGGGGGAGCAGGCGGAGTGGCCGGCGATGGTGAGCGAGGCCCCTGATGAGGCCGCCGTGGACACAACCGCGTCGCTTACGCTCATGTCGATTGTAGAGGAAATGGCCGCGGAGGAGCCCACGCACGGCGTTGCAGTGGAGAAGCAGCAGCAGCAGCAGGGGACATGCGACGTGCCCCGAGCGGCGGCGTTGCGGAAGTGCGCAGAGTTGCTGCGGTCTGCGACGCGTGTGTTGTCGAATTATTTTGCGGGGAGGCTTGCGGCGCTGGGCGTCTGCCCCTCCGTCGAGGACGTCCGTGCGATATTCGACGAGGGGGTACACAAAGAAATCGGTCTGATTGCCCAGGAGCATCTGCTTCCAGCCATGACGGCCCTGATTCACGCGGGTTTCCGCCCCACCTACCACCTTGTGCGGACCCGCCGTGTGTGGGATGCCGTGTTGGAGTTTGGGGCTAGTCTGCAGCGGGGCTCGAGGGACCTGAGCGGCGTCGCGGTGTCCGGCGTTCTCCAGCTTGTGGAGGCCGTCACCGATGTCACGGGTCGACAGCGCACGAAGCTTCAGCGGCTTAGTGAAGATGAGCTGGCAAGCCTGCGGCTACGCATGTTTTTAATCGAGTGCCTCAATCGCAACGTGCTTGCCGCCTTCCTGCAGATCTTCTTTCAAGGCGAGGAGGGCATGACCCGCTGGGCGAGCCGAGACGGGGTGTGGAAGTTCTACGAACGAGATCGCTGCGTGTGCCACCCGCCGGAGGACGCGGGAACGAGGGAGCTGATGGAAGTCATCACACGGCTGTCAGAGCTCCCGTTTGTTTTGGTTGTCGACAGAGAGCTGTGGTGACCCACGCGGGCACGCGTGAGTGCGGGGCGCGAGTGTCTCACTGCAGTGGCAGTGTTGTGCTGACAGTATCGTATTTTTGCTCTTTATTCGTTTATTATTTTAATTAATTGATTTATTTTTATTTTTCTCTACGCGACACCAGCAGAAGTCTGGTGGCGTGTGTACTTCCTCAATAGGAGATGAAAAAGGGGGCCCGGTAAGGCGTTGGCGCCACGTCGCCCCGCGTCCCCCTCTGCCTTTTTTGCCGGTCTCATTGTTTTATTTTATGCTGTGCGGAGGGTTTTTTATTTTATTTTGTTTTATTTTATTTTTTTTTTGTCTTTTTCTTTCTTCACGCTCTTTCCTTCCCCTTCTCTCCCTCTCTCTCCCTCTCTCTTTCCCTCTTTGCATCGGGGCAGTGTGATGGGTGTGGCCGGCGGGAGTCGTAGCTGAGGTGCGTAGGCGGTGCCATGTCCTCCGTGTTCGCTCTGCTCGAGGAGGACAGGGGCGCAGCGTCGGGGGTGTGGGGTGAGCCGCGGGGGCCGCAGCATCGGCGACGGCGACGCCTGTGCCGATTCACGAGCCCGGCAAGAGCGTTGGCCTCAACGACAGCCGCCCCGTGCGCGTGCGTGGAGCCAGTCTGAGCACCTCCAGCCCTCTCGCCTCTATTCTGCACCGGCTGCTGCGTGAGGCGGAGGGCGTCGCGACAGGTGAGCTTCTGGGTGTGGCGCGTGCAGTAGAGAAGTTGTACCTGCAGGAGCAGCGGGCCGCAGGTGTGCGTGCCGGGGGGGAGGTCTACGACGGGGCGGAGACAGCGGAGGACGGCGTGCTTGGGCGGTTGATCGCAGAACAGTTGATTTTGTTGAGGCGTAAAAAGCGAGCGGCGAGCGCCATTGCGGGTGGCGGCGCACACCGCGACAGCCGTCGTGCGCCGTCTTTGCGGCCGCCTTCGCAACACACGCCGCGTCGGCCCAAATTCGCCACTTGCGAGGAGGTGCCGCATTTGCGGCTCGAGGAGGAGTGGGAGGAGGCACCCCCCTGCTGCACGGCCGTTGTCCCCGCGGCACTCACCGCAGTGCCTGTGTTGCCCCGCATTCCTGCTTTCCGTGCGCCGTGTCCTGTCGTTGTGATGACGACGCCCACGTTTTCCCCAGAGCGCCAGCGGCGTCGCGTCTTCGCGACGATTGAGAGAGACATATTTCGCGGCGCCGGTGTGTTGACCTGCATGGCGCCGGTGTCGTATCGCTACGGGGACTGCGGGGGTGGAGGCACCGCCGCGGTTGCGGATGACTCTCATGACTCTGCGCGTAGTCGTGGCGCCGGCTTTTCGCTTGCACGGCAGCCATTCCGTTGGTTTCTTGCGAGGGCGACAGGCCTGGAGCTTCTCCCGCGCAATGCGCCCCTGGCGCTCTCGCGCTCCCCCGCGTCCCCGCTCGTGTGTGGCAGTCTCCTGCAGGCGTTGACGCGGGAGGGCGCGGGTGGCGCGTTTCTCCCGCTGGACTCGCTCCTCGCCCTCGGCGTGGCCTCCTCCTGCGTGCTCTCGTCGCGCCCGCCCGTCACGATCGGCCTCGACGTCGACCTGAACCCGGATCACGACCTGGACCACGTGCGGGCGGTGGAGGCGACGCTCCTGCAACGTCACTGGGCCCTTCGCCGCGCCGCGGCGAGTCCCGCGTCGGGGAACTTCGCATGCCTTGAGGAGGAGGTGCCGTACGTGGTTGGGGTGGAGGTGTACTTCGGCGAGGGCCCGGAGGACGACGACGACGACGCCGAGACGTGGGTGGCGGTCCTACGCGACTTTGTGCTCCCGCGCGGAAGTCGCACGCGACAAACCGCAGAAGAGCTGCGCAGTCTTCTGGACGCGCCGTATCGGCGTTTGTGAGGCGGTGCCAGTGAATGCATGCCCCTCTTTGTTTTTGTTTTTGTTTCTCTCTCTGTGTGTGTGTGTGTGCTTCTTACCGCCCTGCTGGGGTGTTGCCTGCGCTGTTCACCTTCCCCCCACGTCTGACCTTCTGCGGCGGCTTCTTTTGCGTCCGATGCCGAGTGTACTTCGCGCGGCGTGTCAAGCGGGGGCCACCCACCCACCCACCCACTCACCCACACACAGACACACGCACTCGGGGGGAATACCTCCTCCGAGCGGGTAGCGCGGGCAGGAGCGAGAAGTCCAGCCGAGGCGCGGAGGCGGGCTCTTCCAATGCTGCGGGGGACGCGTGGCCGATGCAGCAAGCGGACCCCCGGCTACGTCTTCTGGCGGCAGAGCACCCTCGTCGAGTTGGAGAAGACGAAGCGCAACTACCTGCTGACGGAGCGGCCGGTGCCAGTTGCTGATATCGCCCGTCGCATGGTGCGGGTGAAGTCGCGCTACCTCGACACCAACGACTTCCACGAGCAGAACCTCCTGCGGGGCGAGTACAAGTACTTTTCCGGGAAACTCTGCGATCTTCGCCACGCGCGCCTGGAGGACATGGTTGCCTACGTCGAGTGCGGCTCCTTCTTCGGCTTCTGGGACACCGCCCAGATGGATCGCGTGATGGAGGAGCTGCTGCTGAAGCTCACCGAACTCGGGCCTGTCGAGCTCGTGCACCTCTTCACCGCACTTCCCCCGCTGCGAAAGCAAAGCACCGCGTTGTACAAGTACGTCGCCCGTGCGCTCGTCGACGTCGTGCCGGAGCTCGCGCTGGAGGAATGCATCCGAGTCGCCGCCGCGTGTGATGCGGGGGTGCCGGATGAACTCGTGTACAACCTGATGCAGGCCATTGAGCCGGAGGTTGCACGTGGTGGCCTCACTGCGGCCCGTGCGGTGGAGCTCATGGACACATTCGGCACCTGCACCCCGTCGGCTCAGCGGCAGTTTGACCTGCTATTTGATGCTTTGAAGCAGGCGGCGGTGGCGGGAATGGCGGAGCTGAGTGCGATGGACGTCGCGGTGATGTGCACAGCCCTGAAGCTGCGGGACGCGCTGGATACCGTCACCGAGGCGAACGCTGTACGTGCGTTTCTTTCCCGCCTGGAGGAAACCTGCGCCCGATCCACGTCCATGATGTTTACGGCCGTGACTGCCACGCCTGGCTTTTCGCAGGCCATGGAGGAGCGCGTGGTGTTCCTCGCGACCGACTTCACGCCGGGCGAGCTGCTCAGTGTCTTCACCGTCTACATGGACAATTACACCGCGGTGTATCTCGTTTCCCACGGGGCCGCAGGGGTTGCGGCGGCCGCCTGTAAGGCGTCTGGGTCAAAAAACCACCTGGAGGAGCTTCACTTTGCGCAGCAGCGTCAGACGACGTTGGTGCGCGTCCTACGGGAGCTCATGGATCAGATGCGGCTCCTGATGGAATCCGCCACCGCGTACTTTTTGCCCACAGTACAACTGCAGTACCTGGAGGTGTTCAGCAGGGCCGTCGAGGACATGGAAGGTCACGTGGCGCACTTGACGGATGCCGTTCCGCCGCTGGGACGGTGCTTGGAACTTCTTTCATCGCGGGTTATCGCTTCGCTGCGGCGGTACACCTACATGGATCTGGTGGCGCTGCTGCAACTCTGCGCCCCGCTGGGCAGGTTGGTGGCGGACGCCGCCATTAGTGCGGCGGTGCAGGAACTCATTCAGCGTGAGGTGGGGGCGTCGAGGGAGGAGGCCGCGGAGCTGTGCGTGGTGCTGCAGCAACTGCCAGGCTTGCGGGCGGAGCATCAGCGGCGCATTGAGAACTTTCTGCTGCCCAAACTTCGTGGGCGTAGTGCTCAAGCCGGCTGAGCGGAATCGTGGTGCTGCGGCCACGGCTGCTGCCTCCTTGCTGCCGCCGCGTCGTGGACCCTCCCGTCTTCCGGCGCCCACTCACTCACTCACTCACTCACTGCACGCCACAGCCATTGCCCTTCTTTCATAGCTCCAGCTGCCCGTGGCCGTTGCCGTTGGCTTCTTCGAC
>NW_021704675.1:2517-11646 GCF_003719485.1 Trypanosoma conorhini | reverse complement strand
ATTTTCAATTTCTTCACAAGTTACCCTTTTGTCGTCTCCCCAGTTGGTAAAATGCAGAAGGCCTTTGTTAGATGTTTTTTTCTTCTTTTCCCCTATTTGTCGTGTGTGTGTGTGTGTGTGTGCCCTCGCTACTACCTTTTTTTTCGGTTTCGCTTTTTTTTTTCAAACTTCTCTTTCCCTTTCCACAGTTTCACTGCACGGGTGTAGTATGCACTCCCATCTGCGTCAATGCCCTCCATCCATCGGAGGACGCCCTTTCCCCAACCTGCGCCCGCGCACACTCATGCAACCTACTCGCGCCACCAATTCCTCTCGGCCGCCTCAGAAATTCCGTCCGGTGCCGAACCGCGGTGGGGGACCGTAGTTGCCCTGCTGCGCACTCCCCATCATCGGCATCGGCATCGGCATCGGCATCGGCATCGGGACAGCCCCGCCCATTGGATTTGGTGGCCCTGCTCGGATCATGAGAGGGGCCTCTCCAGCCGCATGTAAAGGCCCTGTTCGCCTCGCCGCTTCCTTCGCAGATTGTTGGGCGTCCGTCATGGACTTCTCCAATCGCGACAGTTTGGCTGTGTAGTCCTGAATAACCTGAATAAAGTACGGCATCGCGAGTTCGGTGCGCTTGTTGAGCCAGGCTTTTTCCATCACGGACTGAGGCGTGAGGTGATCGTAGCACGTGTAGAGGCAGGAGACAAAGCACTCTGGGTGGTCCACGACGAAGAAGTCAAGAAGATCCTCTACAATCTGCGGGTTGGCGCTCTCGGCGGCAGTTTCGATGGCGTCCTGGAAGAGCCTGTTCGCCTTCGCCACCGCAATGGCGTGCGTGTAGCGCTTGTTACGTCGGTGCAGATAGAGTGCAATCTTGCGGAACTCAAACAGTTCCATCTTTTCCAGCTGAGTGCTTAGTTCGGCAGAGTCAAAGTTATCGAAGCGCTCTACCGAGTTGCGTAGCGCAACAAAGTCCTCATCCTCCATGTAGAGTTTGTTAATTGCCTCGTTCACCAGTCTCGAGTTGCGCTCCTGGGCAGACTCTAGATATTGACGAATAAAGTGGACAGGGGCGATCTTCTGCACCTCCAGCAAGACACGCTCGGGGTCCAGCGCCTTAAACATGCTGATGAGAAAGTCGTTGAGGAGTTGGGGGTTGGTTTTAATGTAAAAGGGGATGGAGTTGTACACCACGTCGCTGGACCCCAAGTGGCTCACCACACTCTTGTAAATGTCATGATCCCAGGCATCGACGCAGTGTTGCATCATCGTCGTTGCGGCGGCAAGCCAATCCTCATTGTTGACGTGCAACACTCGAAGCACCAACCACAGATGGTACTGCTCACATGCAGAAATCATTTTGTGGGTGTTAATTTTCTTGGCGTACATATTCACATGCTCGAGTAGCTTTTCAGGCTTGTATTTCGCCAAAATCAGTCCCATCCCCGTAAAGATGCCCATGTGGGCCCCTGTTGTGGCGGACGCCGTTTTGAGCACGGAGAACAATTCCTCCCAGAGTCCATGTCTCTCATAACGATCCATGACGCCCTGCAACATTTCGGCTTCTAATACAAGAGGAACAGCACAAATGTTGGCCAGTTTAACCTCATTCGCCTCAATACAGGCAATATTCACAGCTGTCCATGTTTTCCGTGATTTTGCCTTTTGCGCGGCATCTACAGCTGCCGGTAGATTGTTCATCTTCACCAATGTCACCGCCAGTTTGGGAAAGTTGGACGCCAAGGTGTACAACACACGCGCGGAGTCGTAAAGTCCATCATCGAAGCACTTATCTGCCACTTGCTGAACCTGCACATTGTGGGTCTCCTTCAGAAACTCTTCCAACTCCGTTAGGTGACCTGTCTTGGCGTATGTAAGCACCAACGCCGTATCGATTTTGTTGTCCTTTGTACGAGATTCTACGCGAGCCATATTGAGGTACTTGATGAGGTCGCCAAACTCGTTGTTGCGATCCGCCGCCGCGGTCACTGCGTCCACAAAGTTCGGATTCTTTGCTCGAATAAGTGCCTCTATTGCCTCATGCACCTCATCGACGTCAAGCAAGTACCTCCCAAGCTCGGACCAGACTGCGGGGTGATCACACTTCTGAGCGTAGGAGCGACCGCGGGAGACATCTTTCAGATTTTGCAGCAACACCGTCGCCGCCTCCTTTTTCATCTCGTTCTTGTCATAGACAGCAAAGGCCACTTCAGGCATCTCGGCATTGATAGCTATGCTAGCAACCTCCTTGGCGTCGTAATTCTCTAGTGTCATGACATACTCCATCAACTTGTCCTTGCGGGAGCGGACGGCGGTCATGATGAGAAGATTCTCTAGGAAACGATTCTTCCTAAAGCGACCTCGCACCACAATTTGATCCAGAATTGACGCCAGCTCCTGCGTCATCCCTGCATTCATAAACGCCCGAACGGTGGTACTGACCTCCTCATCCACTTCCGACTCCGGCAGGGCGGTTTGTTGTACGGCCTCCACAAGGCGATCACGATCCTTGGTATCATTTTGCAGCGTTGACGCCCAAAGCTCAAGATTTTTCTCCTGCACAAGATAGCGAGCAAGCTGCTTCCACATGCCATTCTTCATAGTCAGCTGCACCAGCTCCTGACTTAAGTGCCCCTTGCGATAGGCAATGTAGGCGAGGTTTGTGTCACGGTTCTCGCAGTACTGTCCAAGGACTAATGGTTCATAGTAGGCATCTTCCATCAAGAATTTTTCGGCGTGGTTGTCGGTGTCCACATACAACTTTCCCAGAGCGTTGTGAAGTGCCGCATCCGTCTTCTTTTCTGCCAAACGGGCCTCCAGCCATCCTTGAATAAGACGCAGACGACCCCGTTCCTCCACAGCCTGCACCAACTCAGGAATGGGGCACATGGTGCCTACAGCATTGAGAATGTTCTTGATGAACTCCTCTCGAACGTTGCAGTCGATGAGGGCCGCCACCACCTCCGGGGTCTTCCCTGGGCTTCGACGCTGCAGGTATTGCTCAATAAGCGCCTCGTTGTCTGTGTCAACCAAGTAACGCACCATTTCATCAATGTAGCCATGCCGATCACACACGTTGATGAGGGGCCAGAGATCTGTCATTTTCTTGTTTTTCAGGTAATTCTTCGTTCGTTCAGGGTCGTAGCACGGGCTTTCCCGCGTCATTCGCTCCAGTTCCTGCGTCTGACCCACCTCCGCCGCAGCCTCAATGTAGCGGAAATGCACTTCCGGGTCTCGTGTGTAGGGTACAATGGCACCAAGATAGTAGTAAAGAATGTCGTACAGCTTGTGCTCGAGAAAGAGCTCGATAAGCTTGTCCGCTCCAAGCGCATCACTGTACTTGGCGGCAATCTGCACAATAACCTTGAAGTTCCCACGGTGATTCTGCAACAGGTCCTCCAAGCACTTCATGCTGTCGGACTGACTGAGTTTTCCAAAAAACTCCAGTAACCACTCCGGATTGAAGCTTTGGGCATGGGAGAGGCAACGACGGATGTTGGAGAGGTTGTCTAGATCGGGGTCCTGGTTCTGCGCCATGACGTAGCATTCAATGGCACGCTGCGGCAGTCCCGCCCGCTCACACAAGGGTGCCAACTTCATTCCATCGTAATGGAGGCAAACACCACGCGCAAATATCTTCTCCGCGACGGACGGGTGGGAGTGTTTTAAGTTTATTTCCAGCAGCTTCGTTTGGAGCTCTTTGGTCGACTCATCATTTTTCCCTCGCAGAACCTCAAGCAGAAACTCTGTCGCCTGCTGCAGCTGCTGCGCCGTCACAAACATGTCCACCACCTCTTTTGGGTCTAGGACCGGGGTGTCACCCATGTCACGATGGAGCATCAACGCCAAACTCACGGAATTTTGTGGATTGACGCGAATAAAATTATTCAAAATGACACGCCAATCCGGTGAAAAACCCGCCCTTTTACAGTACTCCACCGCCTTTTGGGTTTCGTTGCGTTGCAGCAGGAGGTTCACAACCTTTGCGTGGGCCTCAGCCTTGTGATACATTTTCATTGCCATGTCTGGTTCTGCCTGCGCCACAACATCAGCAAGCTCCTCGCTAGCCGTGAGCTTGTTGGCCTCGTATTGTTGCCGGATGTACGTCGACCCGCCCTTGGGCACAACCACGCGCGCAAGCTCAATCGATTCATGCGCGTTCAGCGTTGTCTCCGCAAGGATCATCTTGAAGTATGTGGATATGGCTGGTGGTTGTCCTGGTGACTGAGGAAAGTGCACAAAGCGGTTGAGAACTTCTGGGACACGCAACGCATTGTTAGGGGCGCGCAAACAGGCACGAACGGCCTCTTCTATGTTCCCTACGCGAAGGTTGTTGTCCAACTGCATGCGGTAGAGGTCATCCACGCCACCCAAGTTGGCGGAAGTGGCGATGCGCACGGCGAGCTCTGGGTTTCGCATTTGCTCCTTGACAAATGGAACAATTCCGTTGTCATTCGGAGAGACGTGAAACACGGAGCCTTGATTGTTGACGCAAAGCAGTCCTCCTGTTTTTCCGTACGATGTGCCGCAGAAAACGATATTAGGAGTTACTTGTTGGGATTTAATGATGATTCCGGTAAAGATGTCCATCAGGATGGCAGTTCCGCGACTTGTCATGATGGTCAGCAGCTTGTGCCGCGGGGAAACCGTTAGGGCGACGGGAAAGTCGCCTGGAGGGAATGGCACATCCACCACCCGGCGGGGAATTGTGATATCCATCTTGGGGCTGGTGGGAAGCTCCATCAGCTGCACCCTCCCGCCTTCGTGGAGGGTGTTCCACGCCAGACACATAACGTTACACGCACGCGGCTCCGTGGGCGTGTTGGTCGAGATGAAGGTCCCAGCGTGTCCATCAACGACCCGGCCATCACGATTCTCCACGCTGTACAGTTGCGTCTTCCCCACCATTCCCTCCGCCACTCGCGCCACGCCTGACAACAGCAGCCACTTCTTCTTTTCGTCGGCGCAGTAGTTTAGTATCTGCACGGCGGCGCCCATGTCAGGGGCACGCTCAAAGACACGCTCCGGCATGGCATCCTCCGCAGTGTCAAGGCTCCAGTGGTACACGGCTGTGTTGGACACCACCCCGATGGTTCGGTCATCCACCCAGCGCCAGAAAACCACATCTTCGGTGAACAAAACCACCTTGAGCCTCTTGGCAGCATCCACGTCAAAGATCTGGAGGTTCCGACCACTGCGCAGCGCAAGGATCTTTGACTTGGGGTTCATTATAGCTGACTCTGCATCGCGGATGTTGTTACGCACACTCTCACGCTTTTCCAAGTCCACAATCACAAGCGACGTCTGCCCATCCGGCTGCACGTCGCGAAGGCATACGTACTTGTCGCTCTCCAACGTCAGTGTCTTAAAGGAGATTGTGCCGGGCCGCAGCCCACCCGCAACGGAGTTCAACTGAAAAACTTCGGCAGTAGTCAATGGGGCGTTCATTGTTTCGCGTGGTTCCTTGTTTTTTTTTTGTTTCTCTCTTCCCTTTCTTTTTTTTTTATTGCCCCGTCTCCTTCGTTGCCCCACCCTTCGATCGCTTCTAAGCCCTTTCCCTCCGCGGCCTCGCTCAAGCACAGGACCGACGCCGCAAGGAAGCGAAGTGAAGAATCCTAAAGTCTATCTCGCGGCAAATAAAGATATATACTTCCTCGCGCCTTTCGCTTCGTTTTCTCTCCCCTCCTTCAGTGGTTGTTGTTGGTGCTGACAATACTACTACACTTTCCACTCAAAGCGGAAGCAGGAGGCGGTTGGCGGAGAATGACGGCCACGAAGGCAAGAAAACCCGGCACACCGACACCCACCCCAGCAGCAGCAGGGCGAGCGGCACACAGACACACACACACACACACAGACACACAGAGAGAAAGAGAAAGAGAGGAGGAGGGAAACGCTCCCACACGCAATGGGGAAACAACTCCTCTACACGTCCCCTTTACTCAACGTGTGAATAGGGAAAAGAAACAAAGGCATTATTTCGACAAATGAAATAATGGAGAAAAACAAAAAGAGAGAGAAGGCGGTGGGAAGGATGGAGAAGTTGGGGGGAAAAAACGCGTCATCTTCCACTTCCCACTCCGTCTGGTTTCCCTTCTCATTTCCTCGATTGCTTTTGTTTTTACTATTCTGTACTTGCCCGCTACCCTCATTAGTCCCCCTTCGTTTTCACTAGAGAGTGACTGTGAAGAGAAAGTGCTTGGAAAGCGGAGGCGAGACGAAAAGATGGCTTTTCCCTTTTACAACCCCACCGCCGCCTCTGTGAGACCCATTCTCTGACACAACTCCTGGTGGGGGCTGGGCCCCCTCCTTCCTCCTTCCTCCCCCCTCCCACTCCCAAACGTCAACGCCCAATCAAACTTCGGTTAAATGCTGCTCTTTATGCTTGCATGCAATTGCTGCTTTGATTCCACTTTTAACCCTCCCTCCTCCCCTCCCCCCCCCCAAAAAAAAAAAACCAAAAACATTTCTTGAACGAACAAAAGCCAAAAAAAAATATTGGGGCGGCACACACACACTCTCAGACAGAGAAACAGGTGCCCCGATTTACTGATACATAAATCCTTCTCCAGTAGAGAATAAGATCACTGAGAATAAGGGAAACCAACAAGGTCGCCAAAAACTACGAAGAAGAGCTCTTAAAATACAGGAAAACCACACCCGCACCCGCACGTACGCGCACGCACACGCACACTCCATCTTTCCTCTTCTCCCTCCCAGAGTCCCTCTATTACAACGACATTCACGTCATCCTCCTTGGGCTATTTGGTTCTTTCCTACTGTAGTCGCCTTAACTCCAGCAAAGAACGAGAGCAGAAATAAGTTACTATGCAACTATCTATCTCTACATACACACACATACATAGACACACACACATATATATATATATGAATCGATAGAGATGCATTGTTTTCCTCTATGCATAGGATTTATTTCTGCATGCAGGTTACCTTCTCACTCTCCCCCTCTCTATTTCCCTGTGTAGTTCATATTTTGTGAAAGGGGTTCCATTTTGTGTGTATTTCGGTGTTTTTTTGTTGTTATTCTTTTCCTCTCGTACGTGCTGCTGTTGAGGGACACACCTCAACTCTATTGAGGTAACTTGCAGCTCTTCTCCTTTACCCGATTACCCGCCACCTGCCCTTTACAGCTTCCCTTCCATTCGCTAAATGCCTTCCTCTCGCCTTGTTGGTTTTGGCTTCGTTTCTTTAGTTTCTTTTTGCGGTGCCTTTCCCCCACCCTCTCCCCCCTCCCTTCTGACACGCCCCACACGCATTCCCCTCGTCAGCCACCACCCACCACTTTCGTTTTTCTGCGCAAAAAAAAATAAAATAAAAATAAAAAAGAAACAACTAAATGGCCGTCGAAACGCCAAAATGAAGGCACAACACAACAAATTACAAACAGTTGCGTCATACTCATTCTCGTTCTATTGCGGTTTGTTTGTTTGTTTGCGTGCATTTTCATATGCTTTTAAAAATTATTACCGCTGTGTCTGTGCGTATTTCATAAATGCCCGCCTATTTACCCTAGTTGACAACGGGCCACGACGCATCCGATGCAAACAAAGAAGGCCGTAAACAAGAGAGATAAATAGGCGCATTTGCGAAACACGCACACACACACACACACACACAACTTCTTTCAATTTCCACACATGGAGGGATTTTGCCATTTCTTTGTCCGTGTGTCTCGTTAGGAGGAAAAGGGAGAGAGTTGAGGATTTATGCAATCAACGGAGCCTCGGACTTGCAGTCGCGTGCCAGATGGCCCTTCTCGCCGCAGATATAGCACGGCTGCTCCTCATCCGGCAGACGCGGGTTGGGGCAGTTGCGGGCGACGTGGCCCTGCATGCCACAGCGAAAACACGGATAAAACATCCTCGCCGTCCGAATGCGTTCTGGGCAGCGCCGCGCAATGTGGCCAGTCATACCGCAACTGTTGCACCTCAGATTTTCAACCACCTCCGGACACTCACGGGCGTAGTGGCCTGTTTTGTGGCAGTGAAAGCATGACTGCTCGGAACGTGGCAAGCGGGGATTCGTGCAGTCGCGGGAGATATGACCCTCTTCACCACACCTGTAGCATGGCTGCCGTGTGTCCGGCGGTGCGAGTGGGCAATTGTTGGCTCGGTGGCCAGCCTGGTGGCAAAAGAAACATGGCGCGTCTTTAACATCCACGTCGCTGGTGCAGTCCCTACTCATGTGACCAGGCTGGCCGCAGCGGAAGCAAAGACTTTCATTGACAGGCTTGGAGCAGTCGCGGCTTGTGTGACCTACACCACCGCAACGATAGCAAACCATTTCTGTCTCCGTGCTCTCTCTTCAAAGAAAAGAAAAAATGACACGTCAAAAACCCCGAAAAACAAAACAAACTGAAACCTTTGAAGAAAAGTGTTTCGGCCCCACTCCACTGTACTTCAGGTACGCGCAATGAGTGATTGCTCCCTTTGCTTGTGTTTGTTATTGCTGCCGTTGCGGCGAACGCCAACCTCAGACGCTTTACTGTCGTGCAAAATGTGACTATCAGGGCTGGGGAGGGATGAAGAAAAAATCCCCTACAGACAAGCACAGCGATGCCGCAACTCCCTCTTGCGGCGGCGCCGCGGACACAACTCCGGAAGTCCCCCACAGACATGCACACACGCACCCACAAAGATGGAGAGAGAACGCGCCCTCGTGTATCTCTGCCCCACTGCCACCGCCAGCACCAGCACCAGCACCAGCACCAGCACCAGCGGCGCACAGGCGCACACGCTCGCCGTGCCAAACGCAGCCGCGACACCGGCACCCCCCTTCGCCAAGAAAGATGAACACCAAACGTTGTCTCCCCCCCCACAAATCAAGCAGCTCTGCCTCTTTCATTTTTCAGTGCGCCTCCCAATTGGCCGAACAACACAGCCCCGCCGAGAGAGAGAGAAAAAAAAGGGTTGGGCCCGCCAAAAACACCGCCACCATCCGTCCCCTCCTTTTTTTTCATCGTTTCCGCCCCTCCTCCTCTCAGCCGCTCCCCGTCCGCAGCAAATCCCCTCCCATCTCCTCACACGCGCGTCCCAGCTGATCCCCGTCAAGCAACGAACCTGCACCTCCCCCGCACTCCTCCTCCGACGGAATCGGGTCGGAGCAAAAAAAAAAAGCATA
>NW_021704675.1:0-2492 GCF_003719485.1 Trypanosoma conorhini | reverse complement strand
CTTCCGTCGTCCCAAAGAACACCACCACTACCGCCGCCACCGCCGCTCAAAGGGCACTTCCCGCTGTCGCCGAAGTAAAACATCACCACTAAGCCACTCATCTTCCACTGTTTATAATGACAACTAATAATATTTTTTATCTTCGTCTTTTTTTTTTTCTCCCCTTAGCGCCACCACGACACTTTTTTGAAAAAAAATCCTTTACGCCGCCCATCCTAGAAATATAAATCGGTTGTAGAGCTGCATCAGCCGGTAGAGTGGGGTAGAGAATGCTGGGGCATACCGCCCACCAGCCTCCCCATTACCCCATTCTTTTTTCCCCCTTTCTCCTCGCTTCTCCCCTGAAATTCGTGCCGAACTACACTCCACAGTCAGCCATCCAGCCACACAGACGCGCTAAGCACCAACAATCAGTGCCAGCAAACCCCACACAACCTTGCGTCACTGCCGCTGTCAGGAAGTACTCCGAGTGACACTACTCCCACCCGCTAAAGGCTCCAAAAATAATAGGATGAAGCAAAAATCCAACCAGCCCTACACACCCACACCCGCACACACGATAGACAGTACCACCAAGGTGCGAAAAAAAGACCTCCAAAAAAGGAAAAAATGAAGACAAGGAGTGAAACCCCGTTATTTTCATTTCTTCTTCATGCTCAGTTCTTCACCCTATGTCGGCAGCTGAGTTCCATCACGTCCCACCGCTCTACCACCCCCAACTCCCATCATCCGCAGATGCATATTGCACATACACGCACACAAGATGGAAGGGGAAGTCCCTTCAAAAAAAAAAGAGGGAAAAGATAAAGCAACTGAAAAAAAACGCAAGATGAAGAAAAGGACGGATAGCGAGAGTAAATGCAACGCCACTGAAAACAGAACCGCACACTGGGTTTATCAACCCGCAACGCCTTCACAATCACCATAATCTCCCTTAAACTGAGAGAAAGGGACAAAGAGAGAGAGCAAACGAGACAAAAAGATAAATGAGGGCTCTGCTGCTTTTTTCTTTTCTTTTTTGCTTGTCCCTTACATTTTTCATTTTAATGTTTTTTTTTTTCCGTCACAAAGCATCATTCGGACCCAAAACATCCAATTGGAGGGGTCAATGGCAAAAACAATTCATTACTTTGCTCGCTTGTCTTTTTTTTGTTTCGCTTTATCTAATGGTATTATTGTTTTCTTCTCTTTTCCTCTTACTTTTTCTTCTGTTTCTTCGGATGCATTCTTTTTCTTCGCTTTCCTCCTACTCCCACCTTTTTTTTTCTCTTACTTATATTGGGTGATCACCCAGACAGTTCCTCATCTCTCTATTCATCTGCTTCATGCCCACGCACACGCACACACTTTTTCCTAACGCGTCATGGCCGCAGGAGCACATAATGAACAAAAAAAAAGGAAGAAAAAAGACTGGGCGGTAAGTCGCAGCGAAATGTTTGCGTCAGTTAGCGTCAAACATCACATTCCGACGGCCCTCACCCCATCCAACCCGTTTCCCTTCCACACCTCCCTCTCCTCCCTTCACCAGCCGCATTTCTCACACACGCATTCCATCTCCTCCACGCTGTAAAGCCTCTCCATCTGAGCTCATGATCCCACTTCTCTCACTCTTTTTATTTTATTTTTCCTAAACGGATCAGTAGGGTCACCCTCATTGCTTGCCTTCTCCCTTTTTCCTACACGCGCGTGTCGGTGGCCTTGCCCCAGTTATCATGGCACACCATCTATTCCGCACGCGCATGCAATAGCCGAAAAGTACCAACGCATAAAGGAGGCAGGAAGCCTTCTCGAAAGAACCAGACCAACAAAGAGAGAGGTATAAGAAACACATGCATCCCAGCAAACATCCCAACGAACAAAGGAGCAGCAAAAAGGGAAGAAGAAAACAAGATGGGAATTTCCGCAGCATTCTTTTCTACCTTCAAAGAAAGGATGTACATCGATCAACTTAAGACCATTAAGGTTCAGAAACCACAAACGAAAAAAAAAGACATTTACTTTGCATTCCTCATTTCCTTTAAATTTATCTTTCAATGCGTCACGCGAGGATCGAGAGATGAGAACCGTTCATTCCCTTATTTTAATCATTTCTCCCCATTCTCCCTTCCTCCCCCTTTCCTTCCATGAGAGTCGCTCACCCCTCCTCCGGCTCCCTTACGGGGGGCAAGTAAGGGAGTCACACTCTCTCACTAAGGAGGGTAAACGCGTTGCACTTAAAAATCAGATTGTTTCCGAACTGAACGACCCATTGCCGAACTTGCCAGAAGCTTCCTGAGGTGCACTACTTACTTCACAGGGCAGGCGCGGCTGAGGTGACCAGTCTGCCCACAGTTGTAGCATGCACGGTCGCCACCAGCACCACCCGCAGGTGCGTTGGGGCAGTCACGCGCAAGGTGACCTTCCTGCTGGCAGTGATAGCATGCCCCACGCACCGCACCACGGAAGCCACCAGCCGAGCGAGTAGGGCAGTCGCGGCTGATATGACCCAGCCG
>NW_021704674.1:9863-11654 GCF_003719485.1 Trypanosoma conorhini | reverse complement strand
CTCTCTCTCTCTCTCTCTCTTGCTATGTGGATGTGTGCGCGCGCAATTTCTCCACCGTCTCCTCCGCTTTTACTTTTTCTTCTCGCTCTCCCCGCTGGAAGCTGCTGGCGACACAACAGCAAGAAACACGTAACGAGTAACAGAGCAAAGGAGAAACTAGCGGAGGGGGTGAAAGAAGCGGGCTGCGAGACGGGGACTCCTCTCGGCCGAAGCAACTGAGAGTGTGGAAGGGGCGCGGAAGCAGTCAAGCGAACCCCGCGGAAGAGGCGGAAAAGGGCGAAGTAGGCGCGGTTGCTCCTCAACTCCCCCGGCGTGGCGCGCAGGTGCGTTGCAGGCAAAGATGGGCCAACCAAACGGCAAGGAGGCCAAGATGGTGAAGCGGGGCGGCAGAGCTGACAACGCGCCTGTTGTGGGCTACGGCCGCCCCAGCAACTCCACGGGCGGCCAACCCGTCGGATTGCGCACGGGAGCCATGCGGGAGAATATTCTGCAGCAACCCGCGCATCACCGCGACCCCACGACGGAGGTCACCCTCTCCCCCGCCGGCGGCGGAGGGACCAAGCGCAATAGCACCGTCCACACGGGGGAGTCTCTCCTGAAGCCGAAGAAGTACCCCATCGTTCTGCGCTACGCCGACAAGGACGCCAAGCGGCTGCTGCTCAACAAGCAGAAGATGTACGTTTCGATAGAGGCGCTAGAGTGGCGCCCGGTGCTGATGTCTCCCAGCGAGGACTCCTTCTACGCCATCGTTGAGCTCTCGCCCGGCAGCCACCGCTACCGCTTCCTCGTCGACGATGAGGAGGTGGTCGACAGCACCCAGCCCATTGCGGACCCGCCGCACGACGGCGCCAGGGATGACCCGGCAAATCTTCTGCGGCTTAACGAGGTTCTCTTGACCACCAAGGAGGACAAGGAAATTATGGACGACGGGGAAGGCTGGGGGCAGAACCACGAGATCTTCGAGGAGACGCGGAAGTACCCGCCCATCGTGCCGGTGCACTTACGCTACACGCCACTCAACACCCCGCCCACCGCCGTGCGCTGCACCCGCGACGGTGTCATGTCGTCGGCGGGCGAAGTCATGCCGCCGGAGCACCTCCCGCTGCCGTTGAACGTGACGATTAACCACGTCTACTTCCAGCGCCGCGAGGACCACTCCGTCATGGGGCTGACGACGCGCTACTGCAACAAGTACACCACCGTCGTGTACTACTCAAAGCTTGGGGCACAGGGCGGCTGATTGCGTCCGGCAGGTGAAGGAGGGGGGGAGAGAAGAATCGCGGCCAAAAAAAGAAATAAATAAATAAATAATAATGATAAATATCAAATGACAAAAAAAAGGGAAAAGGTTGAGAAATGGTGGTGAGCAACAGCGCACGAAGGAATACGAGTAAGCAACGGCTGAGGAATAATAACAAGTTAAAGACGAAAGAGAACAAAACCAAAAAAAAAAGAATGGCGACAAAGAAGGAGGGGGGAAGTCATTGATTGCTTGAAAAGTGGTGATTGCTGTGGATGAAGCAGTTGGTGTTAGGCAGCGAGAGGGAAAAGGTGTGTGTGTTTGTGTGTTTGAGTGTGAGTGTGTGTGTGTTTCAGTCTTAGTTGTAGTGGCGACATGCTTCTGCACACGTATTGCTAATGTGTTGCCGCGGATTCTGCGCGAAGGCCCACACCTGCATGCAAGCGAGAGAAAAGGGGTGGAATGAAGAAGCAAAATGCGTGTGCGCTCTCCCTAATTCCCGCTATAAAACTCTTTCCTCTCTCTCTCTCTCTCTCTCTCTCTCTCTCTCT
>NW_021704674.1:0-9838 GCF_003719485.1 Trypanosoma conorhini | reverse complement strand
CTTCTTCCTCTCTCTCTCTCTCTCTCTCTCTCTCACTACCCTTCTCTCTTTGTGTTCTTTTCTTTTTCGTCCTTACTTTCTTATTTGCTGCTCCCCCTCTCTTTGCCTCTCCCTCCTTTTACTCCTCCTCCCTCCGCTGCGTCACGCCGGCGTTTATACTGCGGGGCCTGAGGGAGGAAAGTGTCGCTCCTGCGACGCGGCGGTGGCAACTGTGAGTTTGATGTATGCATGTTTTTTTTTCGCATGCACACTGACACACACGCAAACGCTTGCAGTTCCGCGTATAATTCCCTTCTGCGTGTTTTTTTTCTACGCTCTGCGTCCGCCGCTTTTTCGGATTTGTTGCGGCACATTCGCCGCGCGAGTGCGCCCCGCACCTGCGGGGCACTTGTGAAAAGCGCCGCGTGAGCTATCGCGTGATTTGTGTGTGAAATTTTCTTCTTTGATGTCCATTGCTTGCCAGATTTCCTCCTCCCCCGATTCTCTCTGTGGTGTGTTACTACTTGCTTTCCTCTAGCCTCTGCGGAGGCCGCGCGTGTGCGTGGGGTCCGCCCCCTGTCGTTCCACCCACTCACTTACTCAGTCTGTCTCGGGTTGTTCTGCCGTGTCATGAGCGGACGTATTCCTCGTCTCTTGGTGTCTTCTTTTTTTTGTGGGGGGGGGAAAGGGAAAATTTGGTTGGGATCAACAGCGCACACTTGGCCCACGCAATGACGCTCCGCACGGTCGCCCGCTGCTGCTTCTACGCCTCGCTGCTCGGCGTTGCGCTCCTCCTCGCCGCCGCGGTGGCCACCCGCCCTGCCGTTGGCGCAACGATGTCTGACACGCTTGCCGCCGCCATCGCGGACGGCGCTAGGGGCGGGCTGAGGCTCGGCAGGTACGCCAGGGACAGAGCCGTCGGCGCCGTGCCCCCCGCGGCGCGGCCCCACGTCCATCAGTTTCTTGCGGGAGCGACCTCCGTGGCGCTAGTGGGGCCTGGACTCCGCTTCATGCCGGGCCCGCCGGCGGCAGCGGCGCCCTCGGCAACGTCCTCCGGGACCGCGGCGCCGTTGATGAACTTCGTCAGGGCCGTTGCGGCGCAGCCGGTGGAGAAGCTCTTCTACGCGTTGGGCGGTATTCTGGTGGAGTTGCTGCTCCTGCGCCTGCTAGTGAGCCCGCCGCGGCTTCCCTCCTTCGCGGGGACCACGCGTGGCGACAAGGCGAACGCGCGCAGGACGCTGCCGCAGCGACTCTTCTCCACCCACGCCGGCTGGGGGCTGCTCGTCCTGTGCGTCGCCGTCCCCAACGGCGTGGTCGAGGCGGGGCTGATAATCGCCATGCTCACCCGTCTGCCGCTCGAGACCTACGCCCCAGCACTAGTGATCGGCAAACTCGCACAGCCGTACTTCGCCGCCGCCCTGCGCGAGCTGCCGTGTGTGCGGCGGCTGATGCAAACGACCTTCTGGTTCGCGGTGGGGACGGAGAAGGCTGCCGCCAGCGTCCTCCGCTTCGCTGCTGCCGCTGCAAAAGACGGTGGTGGAGGTGGCGCTGTGGGTGACGGTCGTGGCACTCGTCCTGCTGCTCGTCGCCCGGCTCGTGTGTGCCAAGCCAGCCACGGCAGTCGAAGAGGACGAGGACGGGGATGCCCTGATGAGCGACGATGAATAAATGTAGAGCACACACACACACACAAAGCAAACAAAAGAAGAAGGAGAGAAGGAGTGTGTTTAAGCCTACAGGTAATAGAAGAAGAAGCTAAGAGAGTGAGAAAAGAAAACGAAAAAAAAATGCCTCTCGTGAGAAACACGCGTAGAACTGGGAACTGAAAGAAACTGACGAAGAAGCAGAGGGAACGAAAGCGGATCGAGAGAGAGGGGTAGACGTTTATTTGCACAGTTGGGCGGAGAGAAGGTGAACTGTCTTGGAGTCTGGCGGTGGCGACAAAATCGGTAACTTCCACACCTCCGCTTTTTTTTCTCTCTCCCTTCTGCCGTCCTGTGGTGTTGACCCTCGAGGCAATCCTTTATGTAATGTGTGCCTGTCGCTCTCTCCCTCTGTCTGTGTGTGTGTGTTTGTATGGGTCGTCTTCTTTTTTTGCCGTTCCCTTTACTTTTCTGCTTGCGTGTGGCGGGAGGGGAGCGGGCCATTTGCCTCCGCTGGGCATCGCCGTTGAGGTGGGTTGGATGGCAAAAGGGGCGCCCCAAAGTCGTCTCACCGCATAGAGGAAAAATGGTTGTATGTCTATGTACGTGTACGAGCAGGCAAAGAGCGGAGGGTGAATCTGAGCTTTGCGTGTTCTCGCTGCTCAATGGATCTTGTCTGTCGATCTGTCTCGCTGTCTCTCTATCCTTCTGGCTCTGCGTGTGTGTGAGGAGGGGGCGAGGGAGGAGGGGGGGGGGGTTGCCATGCCAGCTGCAGTGTTGCCTCCCCACAATCACCTTTTCCTACATCCCTTCTCTTCTCTTCTCTTCTCTTCTCTCACGCATTTCATGCCTTCCCTCTTCCCGCGCCTTCGACGACGTGGGCAAACGATCGACGAGCGCGCACGCCCACTGCGGACAGCATAGCATACGGCCCCGCTGTCACACAAGCATACAGCTGCCCAGCCATGCCCATGTCTCAGCCCGCCTACACCACAAACCCCGTACGCATTGCCCGGCTGCAGGAGAACTACGACGCCGGTGTGGAGCGGGAAAAGATCCCCGTGGCGCTGCGGGAAAAACTTGACCTCGAGTGCCTGGATGTCACGGATGCGAAGCTTCGTTTTCTCTTTCAGAACTCGATGGAGAGCTACGGGCCTGCCGTGAAGAACAAGAAGGTGGAAGAATACAATGAAAAGCATGGCCCACTGAAGCGAGGCAGGTGGATGGGAATATTTTAGGGAAATGGCGTGAAACGGGATTCGTCGCATTGCTTGTTCTCACGGCAAGGAAAGGAAATGACATGCGAAATTGGGGAATAGGAAGCTAGCGAGTAGAACGTCATCAGTAGCGACGGAATGGGGAGTGGGTTGCTGTTCTGTAGACGCCAGTGCGTGTGCGCCTCTGCGTGCGTGTGTGGTTCTTTTTTTTTTAGGCTTTGCTCGCTCACCCCATGTATTGTATCTACGGTCCGCATTAGTGAATATCCCCGTCGCCTTTTCTGATGGGGTGGGTGGCGCAGCCGTCCGTAGTTGCCAAACTTTCGGACATTGTTGTTTCTGCTGTTTTGTTTTGTTTTTTTGCTACTGACGTCGCTGTCTATATTTTCGCTCTTGGTTTTGCTGTTGTTTTGTGTTTTTTCTTCGGTTTTTTTTGTCTCTTTTTTCGCATGCCTCGCTTGCGTCGGGGATTACGAGGAGGAAAAGAGCTTCTGTGTGTGTGTGTGTGGGTGTGTGTGTTTCCCTCGCTCTTGAGGACGTGGCGAGGTGCCGTGCTCTTCCGGCGAGCGTGGCTTTTTCTTTTCTCTCGCGTGTTTTGTTTACGTTTCTGCTTCGCTCCTTCGCTGCGGCAGCCGCGATCGCCACTCGCGTCTCGCTGCCTCTTCTGCCTCCTCCGCCACACGACGGCGTCCGCGGGCTGGAACCCCGTGCACATCCGCCTCCCATTTTTCCGCCTCTTTCTTGGCAGTCGCGCACGCAGAGGCGCGCCCACCACATGCCAGAGCGACCGCGCGGCAGCTCCGCAAGCACGTGGAGGGCGCTGTTGGCGGCGGCGGTGTGTTTCCTTGCCGCGGCACCGTGCATGGTTCTGCTCCAGCAGTACCTGCTGCCGCTGGGCGATGCAAGGGCCGTTGCGTCCGCGAGCCGCTTCCAACTCGCGATGGCTGTCGTCACGTATCTGACGCTGCGCCTCGTCCGCGTGGCTCCCTACGGCCGTCACGCGGAGGGCACGTTTCTGGGCCCCACTGTGCCCGCGCCCCTCTCATGGGCGCTGCAGGAGTGCCCGACGCTGTTGAGTGTCACGTACTACCTTTTCGTGGAGTACCCGTGCCACTCGCTGGGGTGCAGCGGCGGCCAGTGGACGCGTATTGCGCTCGAGGACACTTGGGGGCAGGCGGCGCGTGCGGTCGCCGACGGGCTCGCCTCGCTTCACTTGGGGCTGCTCCTCTTCGTCATTCACTACGTACACCGCAGTCTCCTCTACCCGCTGCTCCTACGCAGCGGGACGCCGGTGCCAATAGAAATCACGCTGGCTGCCACCTTGTACTGCCTCCTCAACGGCCGGCTGCAACTGCTGGCAAACATTCGCGACAGCCCCGCGGTGCCTCGTCTCCCGCTCGACTCCATGAGTCACATGATGCTGTTTTTTGTTGGCAGTGTCGTCTTCTTTGCGGGGATGTGGGTGAACCTTTTCTCTGACTACCACCTGCTGCGGCTGAAGGAGCAGCCACCAAAGCGCACGCGCAAGATTCCACACGGGGGTCTATTTGAATACGTGAGCTGCGCAAACTTCCTGGGGGAAATCGTGGAGTGGGGCGGCTACACCCTCGTCGTGTGGTCCACCACAGCCGCGAGTAAACCGGAGGCGGGGCTGGCGGCGTGCAGCTTTTTCCTGTACGTGATGGCAAACCTGCTTCCGCGCGGTCAAGCGCACCACGCGTGGTACATCAAACACTTTGGGGACGCCTACAAGGCACTGCGGCGCAGGGCTGTTGTCCCGTATGTGTACTAGCGACCAACAGGCTACGTGGCTCAAAGAAGCGGGCTGCGTGTCTTGTGTGTGCGTGCATGCATGCACCTCTGCCTCACCTAAACTCGTTGCAGCCTCCCTGCCTTTTCACACGTGTGTGCCGCAGCCTCTCTTCTGTTTTTGTTGTGTTTTGTTTTTTTTTTGATTTCGCGGAGAAGTTCGCACAAACTCGTTACGTTGCAGGCAATTCAAGCCGAAGAATAATAATAAAGAGAAAGGAAAACTATCGTTGGTCAGGCGCGCGTACAGCTGCCCAGCCATGCCCATGTCTCTGCCCGCCTACACCGCAAACCCCGCACGCATTGCCCGGCTGCAGGATAACTACGACGCTGGGGTGGAGCGGGAAAAGCTTGCCGTGGCGCTGCGGGAAAAACTTGACCTCGAGTGCCTGGATGTCACACCGGCGCGTGTGGCTGCCTTAAATAAGCGGGCCATGGCAGCGCGAAAAGCCAAGGTTGCTAGAAAATAAAAAGTAGAACACGTATTCTAGCACACGCTTGGCTACATTTTTTTTTTGGAGGTGGGGGGGGGAGGGATTTGTTTGATGTTTAGGTGCTTTCAGCCCGCTCGGTGCAATAGTACTTACCTTTCTTATTTTGTTTGTTTGTTTGTGTGATTCTTCGTTGTGGTGAGGGCACTTAACGTGGGCGACGTGAACCCGCCCTGGCGCTCCCCTCCCGCCTTTCCCTCCTGCTCACGACGCCCACCTTCGTTCTCCTCCACGAGTGAAGGTGTGGAGGGCGGTGTGGGTGGGATACAGGCGACGGCGCCTGTTGCTTTTGCCTGTCTGTCTGCCCTCTTGCTGCTTATCTATCCCTCTCTTTTTCTTTTCGTGTCTTTCCCTCCTTCGCCTTGCTGTGGGGGGTTTATTGTCCGATGCCGGGGAATTTTTCTGCGGCGCAGGGAGCAAAAAAGGCGGAGGCAGACCGCTCTTGAGGCAAACAGCTGTGTGTGGACGTATGCCGGTGTATGAAAACAGGCACCTTCTGCGCCTTCTTCTGTCCCCGCAGGAGCAGGCGAAGCAATTCGTGGAGTACTGCCGGGCCCATCAGGTGATCACGCGGGGCCTGTGTCGCATAGGCACCACACCGCGTGGTGGCATGCGTGGTCTTCTCGCCAACAAAGACATCAAGAAGGATGAGAACGTGGCGATGCTTTCCGTGCGTGCCTGCCTGCACCCTGGGAAGGCATTGAGGGAGAAGCGCTTCTTTGAGTTGCTCCCGCCGCGGGAGCGGGAGATGTTTTTTCTGCGGCGGCCCTTTATTGAAAACAGCCGTGTGGCGGACCGGTCGCTGATTAGGCACAACCAACTCCTGCTTGCCGCCTACATGTCCTACCTCATCCTTGGCAGCGGTCTGACTGAGGGGGAACAGGCACTCAAGTACGTGAATTTCATGCCCCGCAAGGAGGGCGACTTTGAGCAACTCACGAGCAACTTGAGTGGTGCGCTGGACGGTGCAGAGGTGTGCCGGGTCTGCCAGTCGGCGCTGGCCGCGCACTTCAACGTGACGCAGGCCGAGGTGCGCCCCCTGCTTCAGTGGTCGTTAGCGATGATATTCAGCCGTATGGCCCCGATTGACCACCGCCGGACGCTGCGGCGTGCGTTTCTTGGGACACCTTTTGAAAACGCCTTTGAGGCTGCCGGGCCGGAGGAGGACAAAAACTTCGTGAAGGAACCCATCGCGTTTTTGTGCCCCGTGATTGATATGTGCAACCACAGCGAGCATGAGAATGTGGCGCTGATGGTCCCGGAGCACACCCCCACGGCGCACGAGCCTGTGATTTGCCTGCGCTCCCTGCGCGACGTGGCGAGGGGGGAGGAGCTCACCATGACCTACGGGGGCTCGCCGACGGAGCTGAAGGTCATCTGGGGCATGCAGCGTGTGCTGTGAGGCACGACGACGATGATGCCGTGATCCATTTTTCTGCGGGTTAACCTGGCCTTGTAGGGCGCCGCACGGCGTACTTCTTTGTTTCTGTTTCTTGTTGCTCATCTCTTTGTTGGTGCTCCCTCAGCGCGGGGGCGGAAAAAGGTTGGAGGGGCTCCTCGCCTTCACAACGCCCCCCCCCCTCCCTTTTTTTTTCCTTTTGGCGTATGCGAGAGTCAACTTGGGGGCAAGCGGGAAATCCGCCGACGCACATGATGGCGTCCGCGAGCGACGTTTGCTCCCGCTCCCACTGCGTGCATGCAATCTTCTTAATTCTTTCTTCCGCCCTCGTGTCGCCTCTCTCTCTCTCTCTCTCTCTTTCTGTGTAGTGGGGCGTGTGTGAATTGCCTCTCTGCAGCGCCTGTGTGGAGTGGTGGTTGCGTTGAGGGGCAGCCCCTGCTCACCCCACCTCACATACACACGCACACGCATCCGCCGGAGTGCATGGCATCTGCGGGTCCACGCTGGGAGAAGGAACACAAACACAAACAAACAAACAAAAAGACGCGCGGAGCCCGTTATGCTACATGCGACGTTGAAGTATTTGCGCCAAGGCGGGCGGCAGTGGATGGAGAAGCAGGCCCGCGACCCGTTTGTGTTGGAGGCTCGCCGACGCGGTTACGTCGCACGTAGTGCCTTCAAACTGATAGACATGGACGACAAATTCGGCCTTTTCGCCCACCACCGCACACGCGTTGTGGTAGACATAGGCTGCAGCCCGGGCGGCTGGCTGCAGGTCGCACGTGAGCGCTGCGGCGACCGCTGTGCCCTCTTTGGGGTGGATCTGCTGCACGTGTCTCCCACAGTGACAGGCGCGGCGTGCATTCAGGGCGACTTCACCGACACGGCGGTTCAGCAGGAACTTCTCGCCCGCATGGCACACGTTCAAGCCACTGGGGTGGTGGATGTGGTGCTGTCGGACATGTGCCTCAACCGCGGCTCTGGCGGCACCGACGATCGACAGAAGCAGGTGGAGCTGAACATGAAGGCGCTAGCCTTCGCCGCGAGTCAGTTGAAGCCGGGCGGAAATTTTGTCTGCAAAGTCCTTGGCACACCAACCGCGTATGAGGAGCTGCACAGGGAACTGCAGAGGTGGTTTGTGCGTGTCACGCTTTGTAAGCCTTCCTCGAGCCGCCGTGGGAGTGACGAGGCGTTCATGGTGTGCCTCGCAAAGAGACAGACGCCGCGGCCGCGCGGATACGGCACCGCACACGGTGAGGCACGCGGTTTTGGACTGGATGACTGGCCAGGCCTTCTGCGCAGGCCACGGCAGCGACGATGACTGGACTGCCCTTGATGCATGCGGCCCTGCGTTGTAGGTTCCTTTTTCTTGGGATACGCTGAGCTAATGCATTGGCGTGTCTCTCTCTCTCTCCCTCTCGCCTATTGTCATGGACCTTCCTTCTCCGCATCTTCTTGTCTCTCTCTCCCTCTCTCCCTTCTCTCTTTCCCTCATTTGTCTGGAATGTGACACACACGCGCGTGCAACGCAGGAGTCCTTCACGCTGAGGCAATAATAACGCCAGGCGCTGCCTGACTTATGTGGCTTAGTCTCGCTCTGCTGCATGCGCTGCTCCTTTCGTGCGCCACGCAGGCCTCCGCGCACTACGCCTACGACGGCGGATACGACGTGCTGCGCGTGGGGGAGGTGCGCTACAACGACACCGTGACTTTTCCCGCGAGTGCGGTGACGGAGGTGCGGCGCCGCTACGTCCTGACTGGGCTGGAGCGGGGCCGGCGGTACGTCATTCACCTCTCGTACTTGGGCTCGCCGTCGATGGAGTACAGGCTCCACGTGGGGCTGCTGCAGAGGTCCGTGATAGAGGCCGCGACGCGGGAAGAAGCGGCGCCCGCCGCCCCCGGCCGGCTGAAGCTCGCCGACGTTGCCATGCTGCAGGTGCGGACACACGCGGATAACCTGCGCTTCGACTACATTGACGGCGACGGCGACGTCGACAACGCGGACACGGCGGCGGGGGACCTCGTGCCTGTGCTGGAGGTTCGCGGCAAACGCACCGCCTTCCCGGCGCAGCCCGGCAGGTGGCGGACGTTCTCCTACAACCTGCGCGTGGAGGCGATGGGGACGACGACGGGGCTCAGCCGCCTCGTTGTGTGGCACGTCGTGTTGGTGCTCACCTCCGTGGTGGTCGTGGTGCTGCTGGTGCCAAAGCTCCTTGCGGCCATCGCGGGTGACGCCCCGGTGCAGACGCGTCGCCGGCGCGACTTTCTCCTTTTCTTTCTGAACAAAAACGACGAGGTAAGGCAGTAGCGGGATGGAGAGGCAACTCCGCAGCCCCACGTGTTAACTGCATCCACGCACCTGCGCCTTTTCCGTTACGGAGTGGCCGCCGCCGCAGCCGCAGGCGGCGTGTGTGTGTGTGCAGCACCGGCTTCTCGTGGGTGTCCCTGCACTTTAGAATAAAAAAAAACGCCTTTTTTATCCTTCACTTCTCTTGTTCTTGCGGCCCTAATTACTTTTTTTTCCTCACTGCTTCCTGGTCTCCCCTCTCTTTTCTCCACCGCCGCAACACACATGCACGCACGCAATCACTGAAGCAGCGCGAGGGAGCGTAAGGCAGAAAACCAAAACACACAGACGCACAAAAAGCGATGAAAAGCAACGGCATGGAAGAATTTACCGTGGAGGAAACCCGTGCGCGGCACGATCACGACATCGTTCAGCCCTGTAAGGCAAACAGCGCCAGGTCGTACGTGGGACATTCCCTGGCCGAGCGTCAGGCAGTGTACGCCGAATCGGTGAAGGATCCTGCTCTTTTCTGGAGCCGAATTGCGGCCGATAACTTTTACTGGGAAAAGTTGTGGCCCGCAGACAAGCCGGTGCTGGAGTACAATTACCACAAGAGCAAAGGCAGAGTCTTTGTGAGGTGGTTTGATGGCGCGATGACTAACATGTGCTACAACGCCCTCGACCGTCACCTCCCACAGCATAAAGACCGCGTGTGTTACTACTGGGAGGGTAACGCGGAGGGGGAAAGCAGCACGGTGACGTACGGCGAGATGCATGAGGCCGTTCTGCGGCTGGCAGCTGTGCTGCGGCACCGGTATGGCATTCGTAAGGGCCACGTGGTCACCCTGTACCTCCCAATGATTCCCTTCACGGTGCAGGTCATGCTGGCGGCGGCCCGGCTCGGCGCCGTTGTCTCGGTCGTATTCGCCGGCTTCTCCGCCAACTCGCTTGCCTCGCGCATCATGGACTCCGGCAGCGAGCTTCTCATCACGGCGACGCGTCTGCCCGAGGGG
>NW_021704676.1:0-11633 GCF_003719485.1 Trypanosoma conorhini | reverse complement strand
AAGGAGGCGCAAAGCCATGTGTAGCCCATCTCGACGTGCCAAAGAGTAATCCAGGGCTTCTCGGCCCGTTTTTGAACCACGCCCACTCATAGCAGGTGAGTGAAGGGCCTTCGAACAGGCCTACAATCAGCCGCAGAGAGCCGCAGAGGAAAGGAAACCCAGAAAGGAAACCCAGAAAGGGAAAGAAGTGTAGAGGGAGAGAGCGGAGGAATTGACAGAGTTTACAGTAAATCTCGCCGCATCGCCAGCTGACGACGCCATTGGTGCATGCTGCGCTGCCGCCGCTGTACTGATGCTGCTTGGGGCCACGCACCTCTCGCACCGCACTTTGGCCGCCAGCGCGTATGCCACGACGCGGAAGGGGCTGGTTGGTGCGTGCTGGCGCGAGGAGGCACAAAGCCCGGGGCGGGCCGCCCACGCCCCAGAGCAGCGCACGCCGCGTGGAAGGGGGCCTGTGCGTGAGTCGTGCCACTCGCCGGAATACGCACCCACGCTGAGGCCTTCCCATCACCCCTCCCAGAACGAGGCAGCAGCACAACAAAGGAAGTCAAAGTTTGTCCCCCAGACACCCAACACTCCAATTCGAATGCGGTTCGTTGCTAACACCCACAAAGAAGCGAACACACAAAAGCCATACGGCCGTGGCACCCGGTTTAGTTCCGAACCCACGCAGCGACAGTCGTGAGGGGGTCGCAACCACGAGACTCCTCCGCGTAGAGGAGGTCGGTTAGAAGCTGGGGCGTGAGGGAGGAGCAAAAAAAAAAAAGTAAGAAACGACACCTGCTGCCCTCAAACACGCCCATTTCTCTCCATAACGCTCGCATTCTCCCCCGCATCTCCGCTTTCGCCCTGCGGAAGGGGCACATCTGCCTCTCTCCCTACCCGGCGAACGCCCCCTCCCCTCTCCCCTCCCCCGTCTGGGGGACACACATGGAAGTCCACGAGAGAGAAAATGCGCACCAGCAATGTCGCAGGTGGCAACATGTGCGGCTCCTGATCCACACTTGCTTGTTAGCGGCACCGCCTGCACACTCACACACAAGCACTGCTATACAGAGCAATTTCGCTTTTGAGAAGTTCGGCCACCGCAGCCAGCTCTACCAGGGGGAGGCGTACGATGCCGTTTCCTTCCCGCCTGTGCACCTGTCCGCAGTGTGCTGAGTACCCGTGTGGGTGGAATTCCGTGTGCGCCGTCAGGGAAGACTATTCCCTCCTCCGGCAGTAGAACTGCCTCAAACAACGTGAAACCCTGACTGACTTCTGAGGACCAGAATCATGCTGCGTCCACGCAGAAGCAAAAAAAGAGGGCAAAAAAAAAACAGCAAAAACACAGAGAAGGAAACGACACCACCCCAGTAGGCACTGAAACAAAACAAGTTTGTACAACCCCCTCACCTTCGCTCCAGGAGCACCCAAAAGCAATAACACAGAAGCAGAAATATTTTTCTTTGAAAAAAAAAAGGTTTTAATTTACTGCTCTGCGTTGTATTTTCTGGGCTACGTTTCGCGCGCGTACCTCCTTCCCTCTAGCGTGTTGCTTGTTTTTTCTTTTTTCCACAATCGTGCCCAATCTGTTTCTTCATCAATGCCTCACCGAGTCGATCATTGTGAAAGGAAGGTGAAGTGAGGGTAAAGTACGCCACAAACACAAAGGAATAAGGGAGTACGCAATAGATGCTGAAGCCAGCTATAGCGTTAAAAGCGACAGGGTTAGAAAGCAAAAAAAAAAGAACTCTACGGGTAAACCTTCACGTACCCATTACCTTGGGTGATCCCGCTTCGCTGGATTGCGGCCTTCGTGGTGTTTGGGAAGAACGGCGTCAACGCAATCTCAATGGTGTCTGCCACTAGCGCCGGCAGCAACCGGTCTGCAACGCCTGGGGCGCCGTTTATCTCCAACAGCCATGCTCGCAGCCACTCGTCAAGCAAAAAGTCGTAACCAAAGAGCTGAAAGCACGGCGTCATGTATGGCGACCGCCCAGTCGGAATGGATCTCCGAGCGGCCAGGAGGGTTTCTACGGCGATATGGTAAATTTGTGGAAGTATAGTGCTTACTAAGCTGGGCTCCAGGTGGGGATTGGCGCCGTCGTGCATAATTCCCTTCTTCAGCAACCTTTTGCCCTTGTAGCGAACGACGGCGTCAAGGTGTTGACCCCACAACTCATTGCCTTCCTCAAAGGCCTCGAAAACTTTGCCCTGGGCCTGTACGCAATGATTCGTAATGTGTGCCAGGCGTCCCACTGCGGTCCTTGAGGTGGCGCTCTGCGGGCTGTACTCGACGCTGCTCATGCGCATCACCAGTTGCTTGTAGACGTATATTTCGTACCGGTCGGCGCAAAGGAGAACCCAAAAGCGCAGGTCAAACTTGCGGCGGTGGTAAAGCAGCGGGCGATCAATGTAGCACTGTACCACCCACATATGCGACTCCTTCTGGCCATCTATGTAGTTGAGCATTTTAATCACACTCTTTTCGTCGTTACGAAATATTTCCACGCCATCCCCATGGCACCCGGAGGAGCTCTTCGCTATCCACAGGGCGTCACGCCTAGACCTCTTCCGCAGTGTCGCCAGCAACATCCTGCGTTCATCAAGCCTGGGCTTCCTGGGAATGACTTGAAACGTCACCGGCAAGTAGTCGCCCAACTCCTCCCATGACTCCGAGTGGTACGCGAGCAGGGTAGACACCATGCTCCCCTTGAGCGTGATGCAGCGCAGCTTCTCCACACAATTTACAACACAAAGCACATCGACATTTCTCGGGCCATCTACGTCTCTGGCACGCCGCCCACCACGATGCTTATCGTCTCGCTCGGTCAGGAGGCGACGCGACGCAACAAACTTCTCTGCCGGAATCTTTTCGCCGAGGAGGAGCGTGACGTGCTCAAGCCGCAGCGGACGCCCGTGGGAGGCGACCACCAGCTCACTACCCGTGCAGGAACGCGTGACTAGGACGCTCTCCCACTCGCCTGTTGACACCAGCTGTTCGGCCATCTCCGCATAGAAGGAACCCATGTTTTTCATCACCGCAAGCAGACGCGGACGTCGCCTAACGCTCACGCCAGGCGAAGAACTGCGGGTGGCGCAGGTGTTGCGTGGGGACGGAGACGTTGTCGAAGGAGCATAAGCCTTTTTCCTCCGCTCGCCCTCGCTTCCCACAGCAGCGCCCGATGGCCGCATCTTGACAACGCACGGCGGGGAAATGGACGCAGCTGGCGGTAGACCCCCGCCCCTAAATGGGGCCCCCGATGCCGCCGAACTATAGGATAGCTCATGGGTTCGCGCCATTCACGTGGAAAGCACGCAATCAAAGAGAAACTAAAACACGCTCGCTCTCTATCTCACTTTCACTTTCACACACACACGCACACACACACACACACAGAGAGAGAGAGAGAGAGAGGGTTGCACGCTGAAAGGAAACCTTTGACTTATGCTTCCCCTTTAGCAAAGCCTTATTCAATGCTGAAGGAGGAGTCGTTTACTTGTGTGTGCGTGTGTGCGTCTTTCTTTTGGCATGAGAAGAAAGCAAAGGAAAAGAAACCAGGAAAAGCAGCGCCTTTTTTATCCTCCTTCTTTGAGAGCAACTTATTTTGCAGTGCTGTCGTCCCTGGTCTTTCTTGCGCAGAGGCGTGTATTTTGTCACCGGTACAACCCCCACACCCCACCGCCTCCCGCCTTTCAACACATAAACAGAAAAGCCGACAGTCGTTTTCCCCCTCTCCTCTAAAACTTGCCTCTATACTCATCATGCGAGCTTCACAAGAAGGAGGAGGTAGGGAAAATCAATGCGCATGCACTGCAAAGGTGTTTGCGTTCAAAAGCCGGAGACAAACAGGAATGTCACAGACTGTTACCTTGGGGCCTTGTGTAGACCGTGGCTAATCCTATAACGCGAACTGGATCCGTTGTAAACTGAGAGTTGTACAGCTTTACGCCCCCAGAAGAGTCGCCTGACTTCCTTGCCGCCGGGAAGGAGAGGGGCTGGGAGCCAGGTTTGGGCTCGAAACCAGACATGAGGCACTCGTTCACCGAGACCCAGAGCGGTGTCGCGCGCCTCAGCGAGGCCAGGTAGTCTTGACGCTGTTTACCCAACACAGGACGCCACTTAGAGTCCAGCAAAAAGTGCACCGATTTACTTTTCTTTGGGAAAATAGCGAGAATCTCATTAGGGTCGGCAAAGTCGTCCAAGTTGTAAAACTCCTCGGCGGCGGCGTCGCCCTGATCCTCCACGGCCCCCGCCCCAATCGCGACAAACTTGCTGCGGTACTTCTTCTCTATTCCGACGCCCATGCGCCGGGCACCCACTGGTGTCAGCCAAATTGGGCTAGAAAGCTTGTGCTTGAGGGCAAAGGAACGCAGCTTGGCCTCATCGCGGCGACCAACAAGCTTGCCATTTAGAATAGCGACGGAACGCACCGCGGGAACGGCCAAGTGGGGCTCTGACAAGCAGACGGCGTTGTAGTAGCGGCGAAGCGTGGCATCCTCCGCAAAAAATACTCTTGCGTGCCCACGCTTTGGGGAATTTCCGCCTGGGAAGCGAACAGCCTGAATGGCAAGCCCCCTCCCCTCTTTCCTTGCCACATCGGCTTGGTCGTCTTGCGTCGTCGACGCATCCATCATTTTCGGGCCCAAGGGCCTCAGTTTCTTTTGCCACTCACGAGCAACCCTGGCGAAGTTTATATGTTGTAGTCCAAAATCTCGAAGGTTAACAAAGTGGTAGGGGTATTGAGGATCGTTCACGGCGGCCATGTGCTTCACGAGCACGCGTGACCGCATCACCTCCCATCCATTGACATTGTAAAGAAAGTACAGGTCATACCCAAAGGCGTCGGGGTGGGCCTCGCGCAGCTGCTTTAACAACATCTGTTGTGCGTCTTTTGGAAGCTGGGAGAGGGAGATAATCAATCCCGTCATATTAGGGGCTAGCACACCCTCCCCTTCGCATTTCCCGCGCACCTCCAAGTTCAGATGCTTGAGCTGCTTTTCTGCCACCCACATGGGTGAGGTGTATCCACGCATAATACCAACCGCAAGAAGGATATCGTGCGCCGGCTGCCCAAGCCTTTTTCCTGTCACGGCATTCAAGGCCACCCCTTTTTGTGGCTCCCCCTTGTACGGGTCATCCAGTTGCTCCGCACTGTACACTGAAATTGAGCTTTGCTTCCGGATATCTATGGTGTCCTTCGTCGCCACCTTCACACCCAGCTCAGGCGCAACGGCGACGTCAATGTACAAGGCACGGTCTTCTTCATCTTCGTTGAGGAGCCGCAGGAGGCGCTCCGCCGTAACGGCCTTCCATTTCATGCGCGTGGAAAGAATACCAACACCAGAGCCGAAGAACGGGGGGTGCTCATCCATGATGCGCTTCTGTGTCTTCTTTGGCAGTGCTGTGAAGGGCACAACCTTTTCCACGCTTAGGTGCAACACCGTCGGGGACTCGCCAGGGAGCACCACCGCGTTGCAGGTGCGGCGTGACTGTGGCAGCGTCACCCAGTACCTCTTCACGTAGTGTCGCGCCCTCGCCACCGATCGCAGTATGGCCTGACATGATGGAGAAAAAGGGGCGTTTGTGACAGACGAGAGCACACTGACCTCGCTGTTCACTGTCGACGGTGTCTTGCGTTTCAGAAAAAGCCGCGTAATCAAGAAAGGCCCCCGCATCTATGGCGCGATGTTCTCTTCTCTGTAATAGATATAGATATATGTATTGTATGTGTGTGTGTGTGTGTTGGGATGCGTGAAACAGGGCGTAATGTTTCAGCCGGCGTCTTCTCTCTTCTTCTGCGTTCACTGTCTTCCCGTTTCCGCCAGCGGCAAGCGAGAGCAAGGCAGAGCCAAGGACCACAACCGTCGACGCCCTTAAGGGGCCTCGTAGTTTGTTTGTTTGTTTTTTTGTTGACATTCGTTACGCGTGAGCGTGGTGCGGAAGAAGAGCGGGGAGGAAAAGAGAAAAGAAACAAAAAGGAGGGGGTCGATGTCATTCCAGCAAAACCTTCAAACACAAGGAAACACGGGAGCGGCCCACAGCGTCAAAGTCTGCACTCCAATTCAGAGCGAGAAAAATTGGCCGTCGCTCAGACGAAAAAGAAAAACAAAAACCTGCATCCCCGCCTGTATAAACCGGAATCCGTCCCTTCAAAAAAAAAAATTTTATTTGCTACTTTCTCATTGCTCAAATTTTATTATTATTGCCCTTTTTCCTTTTTTTTTCGTTTTGTTCTTCCTTTTTTGGCTTTCCTTTACCCCGCCTATCGTAATTCGGCTTGGGGAACATGTGGGTGCTTTATATATTTGGGCCACAGTTTGCCCGCGCTTTTAAGCGCCTCCTGCAATGCTGCTTGCCAGTTCGCCTCTGCAGAGCCTAGGCGGACTCGTAGATCTGCTTGACGGAGTGCGAGGTCCAGCCCACGAGCTCCTCCGGCTTGAACCAAAATGCGATCTCGCGCTTGGCGCTCTCAACGCCGTCGGAGCCGTGGCACACGTTCCGGCCCACGTCAACAGCGAAGTCGCCGCGGATCGTGCCAGGGAGCGAGTCAGCGGGGTTTGTTGCGCCCAGCAGCGTGCGGCCGCCCTTCACCACGCCTTTGCCCTCCCACACCATACCAACAATCGGGCCGGAGGAGAAGTACGCGACGAGGTCCTTGTAAAAGGGCTTCGAGGCTAGGTCAATGTAGTGCCGCTGCGCCTGTTCCGTTGAGGGTTGCAGCATCTTCAGGCCAACCAGCTTGTAGCCCTTCTTCTCAAAGCGCTGAATGATCTCACCCACGAGGTTGCGCTGCACGCCGTCCGGCTTCACGGCAATGAAGGTACGCTCACTGGCCATAATGAAATACGGTTTGGATGATTAACAAAGGAGTTAGCTGACGCAAGCAGGAATCTAGTGGGAAGGCAAAAATTCACACGAAAAAAAAAGGAAGAAGAAAAAAATAAGCCAAGACGACATGGAGGATTTCAAACTACCTCCCAAAGAGGGGAGAAGGCACACAAGAACAGAATAAGAAAAAAAAAAAGGTGGCTATTTGCGAACAGGTGCCATAGCGCGTAGTGTCTCTTGACAGTCAACCGTCGTCCCCTTTTCGCGCCATGCGTCGCCGCATGTAACCCACTCTATGCCTGATTCACTCCTGTGAAAACTCAATAATGTTTCCGTTAACCTCCCAAACACCGACCTCCATGTAAGTATGCAGGCACCGCTGCAGGTGCGCCTCATCCACCCCCTTAATCATGAGAGCTGGGCGTACCTCCGCCAGATCAATGGTCGTCCGAGAACGAGCCAACTCCTTAATCGTCGAAAAGATTGCGGCATCCGACGTTGTCACAGCGCGTCGCCCATTGGGGTCAGCTCGCTCCTGCAACGATATTTTACTGCAGTCCAGTAGCCGTCCAGCCTCTCGAACGTCCGCCTCAAGAACACGCTCTGAAAACCGAAGACGAGCACACGCCTGAGAGAGACGAATAATACTAAGCAGTGTACGCGCTGTGACCACGTTCGTGTGACGCACACTTTGTGATCGCATTTCACAATAAATATCACTAATGGCTTTTGCCGCAGCGCTGTCAACAAAGGGATGAATTCGCTTCACCTCACCAATGTAGGCTCGCAAAAAATCTTTGCCAAAGTATTCCGATAACGAACCATCGAAGCCATTATCCGTAACTGTCCCAGGGGCCACCCCGTGAAGATGAACGTGCGTCACGTGCATAGAGAGCTCCGCGTCTCGTTCGCGGTTTGATTCATCAAGTAACAGCCACAAGATATCAAAACGAGAAAGTAAAGCAGGTGGAAGATTGACATTCTCGCTTGGGGTGAGGTTACGACGCCAACGACCATATTTCGGGTTAGATGCTGCTAAAATAGATGTTCTTGCGTTTAACGATGTAATAATACCAGCTTTCGCAATAGAGACTAGTTGCTGCTCCATAACCTCATGCAATGCCGTTCGATCGGCGTCGTCCATCTTGTCAAACTCATCAATGCAGCATATTCCCTTGTCAGATAAAACCAACGCACCGCCCTCCAGCATAACCTCTCCTGTATGGCTATCTCTTGTCACCGCAGCTGTTAACCCCACACCAGAACTACCTTTCCCTGTTGTAAAAACGGAACGTGGTGCTACAGAGGCAATCCACTTTAATAGCTGACTTTTTGCCACTCCAGGATCCCCCATTAAGCAGATGTTGATGTCACTTCGAATACGGATGCCATTAGCAATAGAGCTACCGCCTACCAGCAAACAGAGCAGCGCTTTTTTCACGTCTTCCATTCCCCAAATTTCAGGTGCCACACTCCTAGTTAGTTTCTCAATTATCGCCTCCTTATCTGGATAATTTCGCACATTCTCCACCTGAGATTTGAGATCCTCTGCCGCCTCCTGGTAAGTTCGCTTTTCAAGTTCAATATGCAAAGCACGAAATAGGGTCTTTACCATGGTAGAAGCCCGAAATGCCTCATGACCCTGCCCAGTAGAGGGATCAGGACAATATGTTCCTGTGATTTTAACCACCTGTCCTGGGGCGGCAACCCTTGTCTGTTCACCTTCACAGACGACGCGTGTAGTGCGTGGGATTGCACCTCGAGGAACATCCTGAGGAAGTTCCTGAAGCCGAAGTTCCTGGTACTTGGCAAACTTACTCGCCTTGTACTGAGGAAGTAGACGGCCTATAGTGTTATTTAGTTTGCAACGCTGCGATTGGCACACCATAAGCGGGGTGAGACGATCCCCAACCACCTGTTGAAAGGTTGTCTCAGCACACACCTCACACACCGACACTAGCATCGAAAGCTTAGGCCGAACCGCAGTCGCCGCGATGCAGATACCACGCAACACCACAAGCGTGCCGATTAAGCTACCCTTTAGGTGTCGCAGTGGTATCGGTTCGGCGTAGCCACTCAATGGCACAAAGACTAGTTCGTACCTTCTTGTCAATAAAGAAGGGAGCGATTGACCAACGGCCTTCGCCTCGAGTAGGAGATAATCAACCATGTCTTCTATCATCTCTGTCTGTGGGATAAGTTCATCAATGACGCGACACAGCTCTTCAGAATAGCCCATAACATTCATTTGTATCCGCTGAGCAAGATACAATTGCCCGTGAGATGCTATGTCGTCCAAATGTACGGTAAAAAGTTTTAACTCTCTACGAGCTATTCGTTGCGACATATCCACGTACTTCAGGCTGCCAGACGCATCTCGGAATTCCTCGAAAAAGCGCTTACATAGCTCACGGTCTGCCAAATAATTCGGATATTTTGTGGTCGCTGCTGCAGCCAAGCTCCCTTTCTTGGCCTGCTCCTGCAACGGCAGTTCAGTCATAGAGGGAATGCCTCTACAAAACAAAAAGAAAAAAAAAAAGGAGAGAGAGAGAGCTGAAAGCAAGAAGAAAAAAAATAAAAAGGAAACAACGAATAAAACACTTCTTTTTCAACTCGTCGCTGTCATCTATTTTTACTCAGTTTTTTTTTCAGCAACGCTGACTGAGTCCAACTAAGAAGAAACAGCTCGTGGGTTTAACTAGCAACCAGCAATAATTCAAACAAGCTTTGGGGCATGATAAAACTTGTACAATGCATTTTTATACACATACATGTGTATGTACGATGCGTCCGGCATGAAGCAAATAATAATACCATTAATAACTCCAAAAACGCTTCAACAAGAACAATATATATATAGTTGCCGTAGGGGGTATTAAACCACAGAAGCCGAAACTCCAAAAAAAAAAACAACGATAACGAATGACAGCTGTAAAGGTCCTCAGCCTTTTTAGACTGTCAGTAAGCACGGTTAAACACCGCATTCCTGTTATGAAAGAAGAATCCAATAGAAGCAACAAAGTAGCCAGTGGATCCGCCATGTGGAAAGATCTGGATGTCAGAGAAGGAGGTGCTTCCGTCACAAATGAAATTATGGCACGGTCACGCAGGGCAAAAATCCTCCTCTCTTAACGACTTTTCTTTACTCGATGGAAAAGCGGTCCATTCCGCGACAGATTGCTGAAAATCACTTGTAACCGCTGCTAACTGGGCCTCTAATGTTGCATGCATGGAATCCCCAGTAGAGTCATTCGGGACCGACTTTTCCGAATGTGGTTTGACGCCACTCACCTCAACTGAAGGAGTAAGAGGCAATTTGGTTTCATTATCCGCCCTGGAAGGGTTCAAAGCCCCTTGACCAAACGACGCATTTCCCGTTGGAACTACCTCCTCACTTCTAGGCAGAATTTCGATTCTGTCCTTCTTTAACCCACTGTCCCATGTCAGTTCATCACTAATGTATGGAACACTATGTCGATATGAAGAAGCACTAGTACTCCTTTGAAGCTCTAAACTTTTGATACGAGCCTCCAAAGCCCGCACTATTTGATCATGTTCTGAAGCCATCCGAACAGTTTGTTCTTCAACCCGAAGCCTTTGTCTTTGCTCTGACTGTAAACGCTGCAAAAGCATTTTTGTGAAGCGCGTTAAAACACACACCCTCCTTTCAAGTGGTGTTTCCTTATCAATCGTCTCAAAATCACGAACCGTACCTAGCAAGGTGTTGTACTCGGTGTTGAATTCCTCAGTCTCTAAATGCTGTGCCTCGAGGTCCAACAGTCGATTGCGTTGCTGAGTAAGAACATACACTTTCCTTTCAAGAGTTTTATTGCGCTGCTGTAATTCAACTACAATGTTGTCCTCCTCTTCAAGAAGCCGCCTCAATATATCAATCTTGGTATAAAGGGTAGTTTCACCAGAATTTCTTGTGGGCATATCGGCATCATTTGTATTCGGAGAGTTTCTTGGCATAATTTTATTCTGGGACTGCCTTAACTGGGCGGTTAATTGGGCATTCAGTTCCACTTCAGCTTTCCATTTAGCTCTAGCCTCTTTTAATGATTCCTTCATTGTATTAATTACCTCAGCGCCTTCAGTTTTAAAGCGTTGCATCAATGACATTACGGCTTGACGCTCTTTACGTTCTTTTTTCAGCAGTGTCTCGTAGTCTTTCTCTGTACCTAACTGATTGGCCCGCGCAGTTTCCAATTGCTGAAGTACATCAGCCATCTGCTGTCGAAAAGCCGCTTCCTCCTGTCTATTTATGGAAGAGAGCTCTTCTATTCGAGCCCCCAAGTCATTTAAGGACTGCATTCGGACTCCCATGACCTCGGCAATCGTTTCTTCCAACTCCATCACAGAGGATGAGCAGCGGCTGCGTGAAGTACCAGATTGTCGTGATTGAGTTTCCGTGTCTTTTGCTAGTTCCCTCAGGCTGCGGGTATCAAGCACAGGCGTCCCTATCGTTTTTTTATTGTTGTGGAGATGCACAGAAGCTAACCGGGAACCCACGGAAGAGCCACGCCTACCCAGTTTAGAAGAATTAAAGCGTCTCTCCTTCATATTTGGCGTATCGTTTACCTTCAAATTATCTTATTCTTCTTTCCTTATGGTGTGGAAGCGGCTTCACGAACAGGGGAGTCTTGATTTTAACTAACAAATATTCATAATATAAGGAGCGCTCGTATAAAATATTACACATACGTGTGGAAAAATATTAAAATATTTCTAATTATCTAAAGCGGATTTCCATTGTATTCTTGAATAATAACAATAAAAAAACAACCACTCACCTTTTCTCCTCGACCAGGCAATTCGG
>NW_021704672.1:9022-11687 GCF_003719485.1 Trypanosoma conorhini | reverse complement strand
GGATGAACTCCTCGTTCGACAGGCAGGACGTCTTCAGCTTCAGGTTGTGGATCTTCTGCTTGCGCGCGGCCTCCAGCGTGACGTCCGTCACCTCCGGCACCGCCGGCTGCTGCTGGTCCGCGGGGCCCACAACACCAGCCACATCCTTCTCGCTCATTGCGTCCTTTGCTGCTGTAAGGGGAATATGTAGTACGATGTACTTCGCTTGGCCTCGCCTCTCTTCCGCTGCAAAAAAAAAAAGAATAGAGGGGAGAGTAGGACCATAGGGAAACAAAGTAAATGCCCTGCACGCACCAGGCGCACCAAGACCCAGCACGCCACGTTGCCCATTGGCAACACCGCAAGTCAATATCCATTTAAGAAGCTGCCCTTGGCGCCGCCAACTCCACTGCCCCTTCTCTCACACACGTACAGTGAGGCGCCAAGGTCGGCAGCAGGTGCGGACACGGGGTCCATGCGTTCCTACGGCGCAAATCATACATAACAATCATACATTAGTTGGGGAGGACGGCGAGGGGGCCGACGGCGCGGCGGCGGCCGCGACGCTGGCAGGCGCGCATCACTGCGTGATCTGCTGCACCGTCTTGCCACGGTACTGCTGGCTCTGCAGCGTCTTGGAGCGCTTCAGCTCCTCGCGCTCCGCCGCAATCTTCACCTCCTCCTGCTTCGCCAGATGGGCGCGGTACTCGACCATCTTGCTGCGCCGCGTCAAGTTGCCGTCCTCCACCTCCTCGGCAGGGTGGACGAACTCGATGCCGGCCTGGTTCAACGCGTCCTCGGTGGGGCCAAACATCTCCAGGGCCTGCGCCATCTTGTCCTTCAGCATCTCCAGCTCCTCCTCCACCTGCGCACGCAGCTTGTACAGCTCCTTCTTTGCGTCCGAGTGCTTCTTCGCGTTCGGGTCAAACGTCTCGATGGCGAACTCCAGCTGGATGTGCGTCGTCCGGATGTTGCGATCAATCTCCTCCAGCCGCTTCTCCTTCTTGTACACCAGTTGGCCCAGCGTCTTGTACAGGCGGCGGAATGCCTCCAGGTACTCCTGGTGCACCTGCAGCCGCAGTTCCCCAAGCTCCTCGTTAGTCTTGTCGTGGCGCGACTTGATGGCGCTGCAGCCCTCCGCCACAAGCTCCTCCAGCATCCCGATGCACCGCATCGCCAGGTCGCAGTTGTACACGGAGAGCTCCAGCAGCTTCTTGTGCTGCCCGCACACGTCGAGGAACTGCTGGTACTCCACCTTGCGCTTCTCCTCACGGTCGTTCTCCTCGATGCGGCGCTTCACCTCCTCGAAGCGCTCCGTCCCCAGGCGCTGCAGGACGCGCTCCAGCTCCTGGATGCGGCGCCACGACTCGTCCTGCCTGTCAAGGTTCTCCTGAATAAACTTCTCCGACTTCTCCTTCTGCGTCGCGAACAGCTTCATCGCCTCCGCGTCCTCCAGGTCCGCCTTCTGGATCGCGTCGTGCAGGCTCTTCAGGTCGTCCTCGCAGCGCTGCTTCAGGCGCCGCTTGGCGTCCTTGATCGCCGACGTCTCCTGGAAGGACTTCTTCTGCACGTCCTGGATGCGGCCAAACGGCTTGTTCTCGTCCTCAGTTTGCCCAATGATGCGGAACTTGTCGGCCACCAGCTCCACCAGGTGCTCCAGCAGCTGCGCCTTGATGTAGTACTGCTCCTCCGCGATCGCCATCTCGCCGTCGGCGATCGCCACGTTGCGGATCTCCTTCGCCTTGTCAATCGCCGCCAGCTGCGCCTTGATCTGCTCCTCGTTGCCGAGCAGCGCCGTCTGCACGACGGTCACGTTCATGCACCCCTCAAGGTTCTTCAGCACCGCCACCGGCACCTGCGCCATCTCCGACGCGTCCAGCTGCGAGCGCCGCAGCTCGTCCTCGATCTTGTCCAGCTTCGCAATCGCGTTGTCGATCGTGCCGGTGAAGGAAACGGTGCGCGTCTTGTTGTGGTGCTGCTTCAGCTCGTTCAGCGTCTTCTTCAGCGCAACGACCTCCATAAACTGCGGTTTGTCCTCCGGCTTGTACAGCTCGCGCACCGACAGCTGCAGCCCGCACACGCGCATCAGCTTCTTGATGTCGTACGCCTCCGTCAGGTTCCACTTCGTCCCACCCTCCACCGCCGCCAGCAGCTCCTGCGCCTTCTCGTGCGCCGCCAGCAGCTTCTGCTTCTGCGTCTCGCTCCAGTCTGACACGTGCAGGTCCTGGATGAACTCCTCGTTCGACAGGCAGGACGTCTTCAGCTTCAGGTTGTGGATCTTCTGCTTGCGCGCGGCCTCCAGCGTGACGTCCGTCACCTCCGGCACCGCCGGCTGCTGCTGGTCCGCGGGGCCCACAACACCAGCCACATCCTTCTCGCTCATTGCGTCCTTTGCTGCTGTAAGGGGAATATGTAGTACGATGTACTTCGCTTGGCCTCGCCTCTCTTCCGCTGCAAAAAAAAAAAGAATAGAGGGGAGAGTAGGACCATAGGGAAACAAAGTAAATGCCCTGCACGCACCAGGCGCACCAAGACCCAACACGCCACGTTGCCCATTGGCAACACCGCAAGTCAATATCCATTTAAGAAGCTGCCCTTGGCGCCGCCAACTCCACTGCCCCTTCTCTCACACACGTACAGTGAGGCGCCAAGGTCGGCAGCAGGTGCGGACACGGGGTCCATGCGT
>NW_021704672.1:0-8997 GCF_003719485.1 Trypanosoma conorhini | reverse complement strand
GGAAACGGTGCGTGTCTTGTTGTGGTGCTGCTTCAGCTCGTTCAGCGTCTTCTTCAGCGCAACGACCTCCATAAACTGCGGTTTGTCCTCCGGCTTGTACAGCTCGCGCACCGACAGCTGCAGCCCGCACACGCGCATCAGCTTCTTGATGTCGTACGCCTCCGTCAGGTTCCACTTCGTCCCACCCTCCACCGCCGCCAGCAGCTCCTGCGCCTTCTCGTGCGCCGCCAGCAGCTTCTGCTTCTGCGTCTCGCTCCAGTCTGACACGTGCAGGTCCTGGATGAACTCCTCGTTCGACAGGCAGGACGTCTTCAGCTTCAGGTTGTGGATCTTCTGCTTGCGCGCGGCCTCCAGCGTGACGTCCGTCACCTCCGGCACCGCCGGCTGCTGCTGGTCCGCGGGGCCCACAACACCAGCCACATCCTTCTCGCTCATTGCGTCCTTTGCTGCCTTTTAGTTTTTCTTTTTTCTTCCTTTTTTTCCTTTTTGATTTGTGATGAGAGAAGTTTGGGCTTGTAGAGTTGAAATTAGGGGTCAAGTTATTTTTGGGCTTAACTTCACTCGTTCACCGAAACTAATTGTCGCGCCCCTCTCCTTGCCGCGTCTATATGTATGCAGTGCGTCGGTGCGGGGCTGCAGTTGGTAGTGTAATGTAGACGCAGTATGACTGTGGCTTAGGTTCGATGGGTGCGGTGGGTGTTATGACGTTGCTTCAGCGACGTGCTGCCACTCCTGCAGCTTCTTGCTCTGCTCTGCAGTGAGTTTGCGGGAGGTTGTTTGGAGTACCGTGTGCCTAACCGCCGCGTCCACGGCGCGGCTCGAGTGCAGAAGTATCGACCATGCGGCGAGGGAGAAGGCGGCTGCCGTGTCGCTCACGTCGACGCGTGCGGTGATCCAGAGGAGGAGGTCGGGCGGCAACGCAAAAAGCGACTTCTGCAGCCACGCGGCCGCCAACTCCGGGTGCTGGAGTAGGGGCTCAAGGAGGCGCCAGGCATTCGACCGGGCGGCGTCATCGCCGTCGTCGTGGAGGCCCAGTGCGGCCCTGAAGCGCGGCAGAAGCTGCAGGCCGCGGCGCATCCCCGCGAGGAATTCGCCAGCGTGCGGTTGTCTGCGCAGCTGCTCCGCCAGCCGTGCCTGCGCTGCGAGGTACTGCGGCAGATCCCGCACCGCGGCGGAGCCCCACACAATTCCCTGCTCGTCTGCCCGCGCCGCCGTGGCGATGATGGGGCGGAATACGTCCGTGAGGAGGAAGACACGCACCGTCGCGTGCGTATCCCGCTCGCGTTCCTGCGGACTCGTTGCCTGCAGGGCCACAATGAACGTGTTGCGCAGCAGCAGTCGCGACCAAACCCCTTGTCTGCCCGTGAGTGTGTCACTTGTAGCGGCGAGAAGCGTGGCGGCGAGAACGGCCCACCGCATCCGGCGCAGGGCACCGGCGTCCATGCAGTGCGCCGCAAGCGACCGCGTCACGTACGTCGCGTACCCGCCTTGAGACCAACTGCCGGCGGTGGGCACAACGGCGTCTGCCGTAGCCAAGTGCTCCAGGGAGTCCCGCAGCTCCGCCACGGTGCGTGGGGCCGGCCTCCTCTCCCGCGGCTCCTCCCCAAACTCCATGGAGGCGGGCAGCTGCTGCTCCGCCTCCTGCCGCAGTAAGACGGCTGTGGGGCGCGAGAGCGAGGCAAGCCCCGCGCGGACGACATCGAGCCACACGGCGGAGGCCACAGCCGTCGCCCGTCCAAAGTGGCGTCGGGCCGCGTGATGCTGCTGCGCCAGCAACACCCGGTCTGTGACAAGGGCCCTCGGATCCATGCCGCAGACGCGCTCGTAGAGCGCGTGAGCCGCGTGGTCGTTGCTCGGCGTCAGGGCCGCGGCAGTCTCCAAGAGGAGCGCCGTGGGTGGGATGCGGCGCTCGAGGATGACGGTGCCCGCCGCGTGGATTGCAGCGTGCCCCCCAGCACCGCCACCGGCACTGCCGTGACCGCCGACACCTGCAAGCGACAAAATGGCCTTAAGCGCCCTCGCGCCGAAGGCGGCGGCGACGGAACCCGCCTCGTGGACGTCGGCGGCGTCCGGCGCCGGCAAACATCGCCCCTCAGCGTAGTCCACCAGCAGGCCCCGCACGCTGTCCTCGCACACCCCACGCACAAGCCTTGCGCCGGCCGTTCCCATGCGCGCGCCCATGCCCGCCATCTCCGCCACGACGCCTTCGCTGAGCTGCAGGTACAACCCAACGGGACGCGCGCCCACGCCGCCGCGTTCCCGCGCCTCTGCTTCGGCGTCCACTCGGCGCAGCACGGGAACGCGGAGGCGAATAAGGCGCTTACGCCCCGTCCCGCCTTGTCGCGTCCGCCTGTAGATCGTCTTCTCAGCTTGTACGAGGTACGGCATGGGCTGCTTTGCGGCGTGTCGCAGCATTCTGCTGGCGTGGATCGCCGACGAGGCGAGGCGCAGCGCCTTGTACGCCCCACCGCCCCGGAACAAGACGGGCAGCAAGAAGCTCAGGACGTCCGCGGAGACCATGACGGAGGCGTGCGGCAGCAACTTCTCAAAGACGTGGGTGTCCTCAGCGTCAACGGGGGGCACGCCACCGTTTTGCCTCGGCTTGTGGCTGCCGTGGCTCTGCCGCCGGCGTGCAAGTTCCGTCGCCGTGCGCTCGTGGTACTCCGCGCGCCGTGTCATGAACTCATCCATCAGATGTTGCCGACGCGCCAGCACCGCGTTATTCTCGTCATGCAGGCGGGAGAGAAGCGCCACGGCCTCCAACGCGTACGGCTGCACGCCTCGCCGCACCACGACACCGCCGCCGCCGCTGCGAAGACATCGCTCGCGTCGAAGCGACTCCTGCGGCGAGTCCAAGTCCCGGCTCCTACTAAACAGCACGGCGGCAACAGGGCTCAGCCGCAGCTGATACCGCCGCGCCGCCTCCCTCGCGACGTGCAGCAGAAGCGTGTTCAACACAGCCGCCAGGAAGCAGTGGGCGATAGCAGGCAGGTGGAACCGCGCATACTCCACGGCGGTGTACGCCTGCGACTGCTGCGCGGCAAACATTTGCTCGTCCGTCCACGCCGACCACCCGGACTTCCGCAGGAGCGGCACGGAGAAGTGCTGCTCCACGTCGCGGGCAAGTTGCCGCGCCACACCCAGCAAGGCTGGGCGAGCAAGCGTAAATTGTTGAACGCCTGCACGAACGAGGCCCAGCGCAAGGGTTGAGAGGAGCGAGTGAAAGAACACCCAGCAACCCACATACCGCGCCTGCACATTGTCCGCAGCCCAGCTGGGTGTTCCGGTTACGTGCAGCGAGAGCAGCGCCGTGTACAGAAAGGAGCTTTCCTCGCACCCCAGAGCCGTTGTCATCTCACGCGATGCTGGAGTCCGTGCAAGGAGCGACATCAGCTGCAACAGTGACAGGCCGGGCCAGCGGTGGAAGTTCGCCGGAGCGTCCGTCACGCCATCCTTGCCAACGCCACACCTCTGCAGGTGCGTACGCAAGAGAGCGGTGCTTGCCTCTTCAAAAAGCGTCTGCGGTGTGGCCTCCACGGTGTTGGCGTGGTTACGCTGGCTTTGGCAATCGTCGGCGACTCGCTGCAGCAGCCACCGGGTGAGCGGTGTGCAGAGGGCGATGCGATCCCCCGCCCCCGCGTGGGCGCCAGCCGCGCAAACGTAGCCGCGGAAGTTGGCGAGGACGCGGCGAAGGCGCCGTTCGGCGCGGGCATGCAGCCGCTCCTCCGCGTCTCCCGCTTCGCCGGGCGGCACCTCCGCGCCCCACCGGGACGACGCCGACTCGCGGGAAAGCAGAACATCAAACGACTCCTCCGCCCCCGCCTCCGCCTCCATGAGAGCACTCACCGCCAACTCCTCCCCCACCGACAAAGAGTCGCATGCGGGGTCGTAGTGCAGCGGCATGGCGGTGCCGTGACCCGCTCTGGCGCCCGAGGACGCGCTTAGCGACGCCGCAAGCACCCCCCGCACCGCCGCGGCAGACACGAGACCCTCCGAGAAGTCAAACCGCGCGTCCTCGAGCGCGGTGACCACGAGGTCCAAAAACATCTGCAGAAGCGCGGCCATCCACGCGAAGCTCTCACGCAGCAGCTCGCCGTCGCCGGCGTCGGCGTCCTCAACGTCGCCAAAGAGCCGGTTGCCCACAGCTTCTGCCCTGCCTGTACCAGCCACGCTGCCGTGCCACCATGGGCAACCGCCACGCACGGCATCCTCGCAGCAGCCATGCCGCAGCCATGCCACGCAGACCGTTGCAGGGTACAAGGCAAACGGACACATTGCCGCCCCACCCTGTGAGGCACAGCCGCCTTGGTACACGCAAGGATGCACGGCCCCCTCACGGCTCATAATGCGCTCAAGCCGACGCTGACGGCGCTGCACGCGTCGTTTACCTTCCGTCACTACGGACGACGACGGCGATGACGCCCCCAGCTTCGGCTCTTCCCCTGCCACTGTAGCCCTGTTCCCCTCACCGCCGCCATCGTGACAGTCCCCGGCGTTCGCGTCGGGCACACAGCCACCCGCAGCAGCCACAGCATGCGTAAGTGACGACAAATCACCGCCGTGACGTCGCACCACCCGCTGCAGCATCGCCGCGCTCCCGCCGGTGAATGCCGCCTTGGGCGCGTCTGCGATGGCGCCCGGCAGCGGCCGCTTCTGTCGCCTCCCCCCAACGAAGGCCACGGCATCCCTCAGCGGGGCATTGCCCCGCAGCGACGTGTCACTCCAATTTTCCGCCGCGACGGCCCTCGCCGCCATCTCCGCAAATTGGCGCATGTCTCCGTTCCTCCCTTGAAAGCGAATGTCACGCCGATCAAAGTAGGCGCCGTACGGGCCACACGCTTCGGCGGCTGCGTCCGCGCCCAGGGCGAGCAGGCCACGCGCCTTATTCTCAATGGAGCGGTCCAGCGCCTCGGGCGACATCCGGTCGCGGCGCAGGCAGGCCTCAGGGATCAGCATACCAACCGCGTCACGCAGGCCAGCGGTGCCGCTAGACGCTCGCCTGCCCCGCCGCCCCCGCGCCGCCGCGCCGCGGCTGGCGTACGCGGCAGCCGTGCAACGCCACGCTGGGCGAAGCAGCGAGCCGCACCGTCGCATTGCAATCAACGCTGTCTGCCCCTGCGGCAGCACATGCAGGAGGTTTGCAAAATAAAACGCACGGAGAGAAGAAGCAGTCACCCCGAGAGGTTACAAAACGAAGGTGCAACAGAAATATTAATAATACACGGCGGGTGTGAAGGAAAACGTGCCCTCCCCCTCCCCCTGCGCGCCCGCGCGCGCTGTCGACCATAAATAGAAACAGTAATGATAACAATAAAGGGGAAATTGCACTGCAATTGAAAACAACATTCACCAAACATCCACGCACACACACAAACCACAGTGGCACCGCATTCCGCGGTGAGCGGCGTGGGTGCAGTGATTGTGGGAGACTACATGAGAGAGGGGGAGAAAAGGCGGACGAAGCCGCGAAAGACATTGGCGGGCCTTTCAGGAGGCTTAAAGCATCTTTTCCACTCTCTGGTTCGTACGTTCCATGTGATTGCGAAGCCCGGCGGTTTTTGCCGCCATGGCGTCAAGGTGGCGGTTGTGTTCGTTGAGCATCGCCGCCTGAAGAGTGGCCTGTTCCCGCATGGCGTGCACGTCGTCCAGTAACGCATCCAACAACCTCTCCTCCTCCTCCTCCTCCTCCTCCCTGCATAGCCGACTGCCGCGGCCACCCACCCCATCGGCACCCCCGCCACTTGTTTCCTCCCGCCGCCGCGTCTGCTCCGGCTGCTCTCCCGGGGGCCGCGGAGGCGCCGGCGACGATGATGGCGCCCCCCCATTACTCGGCGGCGGCGGCGGCATGAACCAACTCTTAATTCTACCCGTCCACGTCATGCGCAGCAGGGCACGGTCGCCGGCGCCCAGCCCCTGCTCCACCTCAACGAGGCTGCGGTCCACCCGCCGCATCTGCTCTTCCTGCAGCTGCAGCCGACGCGTCGTCGTCACGCCCGTCTCGACGGCCCCCTGCGCGTCTCGTGCGGCCCGCTGCAGCGCGTCAACTGTCGCATCCGCCAGGCCGCTTTTGTCCGCCACTGCACCGCCGCCAGCGCAACTGCTACGCGCCGCAGGCCGCATCGCCGCACCTACACGCCGACAGAGAAAGAGGTAGAAAGAAAGCGAGGCTCAGGCAGCACGCCCACTGGGGCGACCACCAGCCGCGCGCACGCGCACAACGGCAAAGAGCAAAGAGGGTCGCACAGCCGCGCACGCCCTGCTCGGCGGCTGGCTCTAGTAGTACAGGCGTAAAACAAAACCCAAACGCATCCACACAGACGCACACAAAAGAAAAACAAACTGTTAACAAAACAAGAAGTACAAACACAAAACAACAAACACCCCAATAACCATTATTTTTATTATTCTTATTATTTTTTTTTGGACTCCCCTGGGGGTTTTCAGACAAACAAAATTTTTTTTAAAAAAAAAGAGGAATAAACGCAGGGGAAGGGGCAGGGCGCCGCCTCAACAATTGTTGGGGTTCGGCGCATTTGTTCGTAACTCAAGTAACGAACAAAACCAAAGCCAAAGCCAAAGAAAAAAAGTCGCGGTGGAGAAGTCAAACCAGAAACGGGGGAATGCCCGCCGACCCGGGGCAAATCCGCAGTCTAAAGCGGGCCAAATCTACAGACCGCGGGAAAAGCCCCCCACCCCCAACAATTGTAAAAGGAAGAAAAAAAAACCCACATAAACACAAAAAAAAGGAACGAGAATGCGCGTGTACGCCTGTGTGTTCGCGACGAGTGTATTATTTTTATGACTCGTCGTTGCAGGGCACGGGAGGAGGGTAAAAAGAGAAACTCTAAGAAGTACATCTAAAATAGTACAAAACAAAAATAAATGAACAATGGATACAATCATCTAAATTATTTACGGTTTCATTTCGGTCGGGCGCGTGTGTGTGTGTGTGTGTGTGCGGAGAGGGGGAAAAAAAGGAAGGTACACAGAGAGAGGAAAGAAACGTGCACATTGCGCGCATGCATAAAAGCATAAGCATGCAGGTGGCAGGTGGGCCAATTAGCTGCATGCGCAATCTCAAACCGTGCAGCCTCCTCGTCTCTTTTTTTTTGTTTCATTGCCTTTTAACATCCCTGCGGGTGAACCGTTTGGCTCCTGCTTTGGCTTGCTGCGTCTGCGTCCCGCCGCCGCCGCGCGCCCTCGCGCTTCTCTCGGCCGGTGCGATGGCAGTGGACGAGCGGCGGATGACGGAGGGAGCACGCGGGGCAGAGGCGGCTGACGTTGCGCAGGAAAAAAAGTGCGCCACGGAAGCCAACACGCAGCGAACGGTGGCGGCAGAACGAGGCACACCACACCACCCCTCTCCTACACACACACACACACGCACACACGCACTAGACGCAGATCGTACAAGACAGTGAATACAGCTGGTATAACAGCGACAGTGACCACTAAACACAACAATTCAAGAAAAGGAAAAGCAACGAGGTGCACGGAGCAAAAGGCACCAAAGAACCAAAAACAAAACAAAACGCTCACGCAGAGAAAATGAATGACGCCGTCCAACTGCAGAGCCCAGTACCGCCTTATACACGCCTCCTTCTGCTGCCAAACCCCTACCGCGAGCAATAAGGCTAACTTTTCGCTCACACCGCATGGCTCATCGGTGCAAACATGGCTCGCGAGCTGCTGCGCTTCGCATTATTTTCCTTGTTCGAGCAGTCGCCAAGTGGCACTGAAACACCACGACGAGGCTCCGGTGACCCCAAGCGAGAGATCCCATCAACGTCCTCAGTGCCAGCCTCCACCGCCTGAAGAAGGGCGCCCTGTGCGGACCGCACAAACGCAAGGACTTCCTCCATACGATTGTGGCTCGCGGACTTCGACTGTGCCAGTGAGTTGCGCAGTTTACCGATCTCCTCGTTTGCCTGCTGCTTTTCCTTCTCCAACATCCGCTGCAGCTGCTCAACCGCCTCCATCAGTTGCAGCCGTGCCGCCGTGGCGTTGGCGTAGTCGGTCATGTTGGCACTACTGCTTAGGCTGAGCTCCTCCAGCGCCTCTTGCCGCTTCGCAGAGAATCCCTCGAGCGTCGTCTCATAGGCGCCACGAGTGTACTGTTCAAAATCGGTCATGTAGTGCCTCAGTTCATAAATGCGCCTCTTGGCGTCCGACAGCTCTCCGTCAAGCTCCTTTATGCGGCCCTCAAACTCGGCAGACTGTTCCTCGCTCTGCCGCTGCTCCGCGTCCAGCTTGCCACGCCAATCATCAACCTCAGCTTCGTAGGCGGCGATTTCATCCTGCAAATGCCTCTCCGTGGACTGCAGCTCATTCTCCAGAAGTTCCAACCGATGCTGCAGCTCCGTCTCATTATCTCGGGCAGCGCGCGCATCGCTCTCTTGACAATCCTTAAGTTCCTTCTGTGCGGCCAACAGCTGCTCCAGCTTCTCGTCACGCTCAGCCACGTCGCCCTGCAGCTGCTCAATCTGAGCCTGTAATTCCGCCTGTTTCTCCTCAGCCGCAAACGCGTCGTTGGCGTGCCGCTCCTCGAGTTCCCTCTGCGCAGCCAACGCATCTTCTATCTCCTGGTCACGCTCTTCAATCACACTTTCCAGGTTGCGAATAGCCTCATCATGCTCAACTTCAGAATTTTCACGTTCAGCCTCTTTGTCGCCAAGTTCACCCTGCAGTTGCTCAATCTGAGCCTGCAGCTGCGCAATCAGGCCCTCCAGCTCTGCCTGCTTCTCCTGCGCGGCTTGGGCGTCGTCGGCGTGCCGCTCCTCGAGTTCCTTGTGTGCGGCCAACAGCTCCTCCAGCTTCTGGTCACGCTCAGCCACGTCGCCCTGCAGCTGCGCAATCAGGCCCTCCAGCTCTGCCTGCTTCTCCTGCGCGGCTTGGGCGTCGTCGGCGTGCCGCTCCTCGAGTTCCTTGTGTGCGGCCAACAGCTCCTCCAGCTTCTGGTCACGCTCAGCCACGTCACCCTGCAGCTGCGCAATCTGA
>NW_021704673.1:0-11671 GCF_003719485.1 Trypanosoma conorhini | reverse complement strand
GTTTTATTGTTTCTTCTCGTCTTCCTATTTCTTTTTCTTCTCTCCTGTGTGTGTGTGTGTGTGTGTGTGTGTGTGTGCATGGGGAGGGGATTTTCTCTAGGGCGCCCAGACTTTTCTGGATGTGTAGTCTAGCTGATACCTGCGAGGGACTGTCCAGCGAAAACACGGCCCTAAGAGTAGAATGTGAAGCCCAGGAAGCCGAAATAGCACAGCTTCGACATTTTATTCAGTTGTCTGTCACAAAACCTGATCTTTATCCTGGTCAACAGCGTGTTAAGCTTAATAAAGGTCTCAACGTGTTTCCTGAAAAGGCGTGGCAGCAGTTGAATAGTGAGACACCACACATTGATGAAGCCGCTGTGATTTCCGCCCTACAAGAGCAGCTGAATACTAAAAACAAGCAATTGAGTGAATGCCTACAGGAAATTGCGGATCTTAAGAATTGCTTCAAGGATGACACCTCGGGTTGCACAAATACACACGACGAGAATACAGCCCATCTCTTGTCCCAGATCAATTTTTTGCACAATGAAGTTGATCGACTAGAGCAACAGGTGGCAACTGTTCGTGCAGAGGGTGCGAGAGAGGCACGTACTCTTGCCGGGGAATTTAATGAAAAGCTTGACCAGAAGGAAAAGGAGAGTCGCGCTGCTACTGAACAGCCAAGGGCAAGAAAAAAACGAGGTACTGAAGGAGAGGACCTTGTTGTCCGTTGCAAAACGCTTGAAAATCAGCTTGCTATTGCCCTGTCAGAAAAAAATTCCTTGCTTATCGAGAAGAATGAACATTGTACAAGGATCCGAAAACTCGAGGCAACCCTGAAAGAACGTAGATCCGAAGTTTCAGAAGTTCAGAAGTTGGCATCACATGAATCTGTGGCGACTGGAATACAAATTAGGAGCCTGCAGGAAGTCATTCAGGTGTTATCGGATGAACGCTCCTCACTTCAAAAACAGCTTGCTCAACTCCGTGGTGGGTTGGATGTTGAAAAAATTCATGCTGAAACTCAAACTGAGCAGAACTTACTTGATGCTTCTACTCAAGTGGATTGCTTGCATGTAGCCGAAAAGGAATGTCAGGTGAATTCCGTAACGTGCTCTACTGACTGTGGTACACAATCTGTCCAGGGTTTAACGCACATGTTGGAGCTTAAGTGCACCGAATGTGATGATTTACGGGCTAGAATCGATGCCCTTACTTTTGCTCATCGAGAAGTTCTTTCAGCCGCTGAAGTAACGAAAAATTCTCTGGCAGATGAAGTTGAGAGAAGGAAGTTCCTTAGTGACGATGCAGAAAAGTTGTCTTTGCAGTTGCGCTCTTTGCAGCAAAAGTGCAGTCAGCAGGCGGCAACTGAGAGAGAATTACAGGCAAGAATCACTCTGGTCGAGGAGCAAAAGCAGCAGTTGCGTATGAATTCCATGAGCATTGAACGCGATAAAAGCGGCCTGGAAGAGCGGCTACAACAGTATCAAAAAGACATGGAACAACTTGTGGCAAATAAAAACTACAGCAATCAACAAGTAGGGCAACTCGCTAATGAAAACGAAAGACTCCTAGCTGAGGTCCAGCGTCTACATCAGCGTGAGGCGCAGCTGGCATACTCTTTGAAGGCCAAGGATGGAGAGTTGCGTGAAATTCTTTCTGCGTATCAAAATGCTGTAAAGGAAGCGGAATCGCAAGTGGAAGCTCAACGCACCATAGAACGTGAATTAGAAGCTACTCGTGCAACATTAGCCTCTAAAGAACAATGTATAATCTACCTACAAGAACAGTTAAATCAAATGCATCATAGAGATCAACAACTTTCGTTGGACTTGCAGACGTTTGAATACGAAAATAGTCAACTTCATCGCAGACTTGTACAAACAGAGGCGTTGATAACACAATTGGAAGCCAAGTGTAATGAGCTGCAACAAGTTTCTTTGGCCAAGGACAGGACAAGTGAAGAGCTACAACAAAGCCTTGCTGAACTCAGCAAACAGGTTGCCTTAAAGGAAAATGAATGCATGCTTCTTCGTCATCGATCTGAATCGCTTCAGCGCGACCTCTCACGTCTACAATCTGTTTATGAAGCCGAGTCACATCGTTTGAGGGAGCTGGAGAACGCAAACGCCCGTCTTATTGTAAGGGGAATGATGAGTGGAGACAGCGACAATGGGCCCAATCCACTTCATGCAGAGCTGGAGGCTACTAAAGAGGCAGTTCGAGAGAAGAGCGTAGCTCTTCAAAATATACAGGAGCAGTTGAGAAAAGAGAAGGATGAAAGGGCAAAATGCATGCAAGCGTTGGATGACGTGCAAGCCTCCTTGGAGGAGGCACTGCTTTCCAAGGAACGGCTACAGCAGGTGGTTTTGGATCAAGCTGCCACCCTGTCTCATTTGTCTCAGTAGTACCGGTGTATTCTACTCATTATTTGGAAACACTGTTCCCTCTCCTTCTTTTCGGGTGGGTGGTTTCTGTGGCTCTTCGTGTGGTTTGTTTGTTTGCTTGTTTTTTTTTTTGTTCATTCTATAAAAAATGGTGAAACGAAGAATGATTTTCTGTTGAACTCCTTCCCAAGAGGCAAAAGTAAAATTCCAAAAAAAAACTGACTCGTAACTGCGTTAATCTCTCTTCTTGGAGTTTCTCTTAGTGTGTGTTACCAAGAATGTACAGTGTCGCAGCCTACATTCATGCAATCTTGTTGTTTTGCGTGTCATCCGTGGGGATGATGCTGAGCAATAAGCTCGCCGTGACGGCGCTCCCGCTGCCGTGTACGCTGGTATTGTTGCAGATGTTCGCCACACTTGCGTTGCTGCTTCCATTCCGGTCAAATGTGGAGGCAATGACGCTTAAAAATGCACGCGCGTGGATTCCAGTGGCGTCCCTGTTTGCCTTTATGCTGTATACTAGTATGAAGAGCTTTGTTTATGCGAACGTTCCTACGCTCATTATCATACGCAACCTTGGCTCCATCGTCACGACGGTCGCGGAGTACTATGTGCTTTGCGAAGGCGTGAATGCTGAGATTATTTTGGCACAAGTCGCCATTTTTTGCGGAGCCGTGGTGTATGGCTGGACGAACTCCACCTTTTCTGTGATTGGACTGGTGTGGATGCTCGCAAACGTTGTCGGACAAGGCTGCTATGGAATTCTTGTGAAGCACATGACGAGCAGTGTGCCGGGGTTTGTGTTCGCCACAAAGTACACTCTGGCATTGTACAATAACGTTATCGCCATTCCGGCGATTTTCCTCCTCTTCGTCGTTGAGGAACAGCAACGCGTGGGTGTGCTCCTGCCCACCGTTGTGGGTGTTGGTTGGTTCTGGATCGGAGTTACGTGTGTTCTCGGCTTCATGATTTCAACTTCAGGGTTCGCCCTCCAAAAGCTTGTATCGGCCGCCACATTCATAGTAATTAACAACCTGACAAAATTTTTAAATATTCTTATCGGACTTTTCATCTTGCATGATCGCATGGGGCTTGCCGACGGCGCTGGCTGCGTCATTGCTCTCGTTGCAGGCGCCTGGTACTCCGCCGCGCGCTACCGCTTCAAAACGCCGGATGCAGAGGAGGAGAAAAAGGTGGAGCTCCCGAAGGAGGAATCCGTATAGACGAGTATTGACATATCGACATCTAAGTACTATTGTTATGTGTGTATATATATATATTGCTGTGTGTATTACCTTTGCTTGTGTTTCTACTGGGGTTTCCTCTGCGAAGTGCGAAGGAACGGGAATGTAGACACCCTCCCAGTAGAGCGGGTGACGTGCGTTGTCTATTGCCCCATTTATTATTATTATTATTATTATGTGTGTGTGTGTGATTTCTCAAACTATAAGTTCGCGCAACTCCTTGCCGCATTGTCGTAAAGGGTGCTTTGCCACGGCTTCTACAAGGAATTCCCCCTTGCTCCCTCCCCCATACGCATACTGAGGAAAATAAAGAGAGAGGAAATAAAGCACAATAACTACTTTGTGTATGATTGCTTTTTCTGTTGTTGTTGTGCTGTCGCACAGCAGCGTACAACCTCGGTGTTGAGACTCACGTCATGGTGAGCTCCATTTATGGGCTAGCTGGTATTGACTCATAGTTTGGCGTCCGGCCTTTTTCTGCCCTTAACCTTGCCACTCTCTAACCTTGTACATTCCTCTTGCAGGCGCAGAGCCCTCTCGGTAGTTATGGAGTCCATCTTTTGCGTCGAGCAGGTCAACGTTCCCCCTGAACTGGGGACGATCATGAAGCAATACACAAAGGCTGTCCTCCGCGATAGACCGCAGGATCTCTACAAGTACAGCGCTAACTTTTTTGCGGCGCTTTGTGGTCAGGCTGCTCCCTTTGACAAGGACGGACATTTTGTCGAAGCACGCGAGCAGGAGGCGATGGAGCACTTTGCGGACGCCGAACTCGAGCACGTTGAAGCCGCGAATCCCACACCCTCCGCAGATTATGAGAGCAACGAGGCTGTCCGAGAAGTCTTTAACAGGTACGATGCCCACGGCGATGGCCGGTTGGCCGCAGAGAAGCTGCCGGCATTGCTGGCAGATCTGCAACGAGCTGTCGGGCTTAATGAGTCCGAGGCCGTCGATGAGGAAGAGCTTTTGGAGCTTCTCGAAACGGACGAAAATGGCATGGTCGATCTTTTGGAGTTCCGTCAGCTGTTTTTTCAGTCCGTTGAGCTTTTATTAGAGAACGCGGAATAGGCGCTGCCGTTTCTCTTTGTCTTGCTTACTTGCAATGTAGGACTGAAGTGGCGACGCATCTCGCCCGTGCGCAAAACCGGCTTTGAGCAACTGTGCTTTCCATCGCCGTCATGTATGTTGTTGTTGTTTGTTTGTATGATTTCTCTCACTGGGTTCTGAGCTGGAGTAGTGAAGGAATACCTTTGTGCGTGTGTGTGTGTGTGTGTGTGTTGTTGCTGCTGTTAGTTAGTTAGTTAGTTGGCGCCCTCTCTTTGTTATTGGTATTACGGTTATTACGGCTACAGCGTGGCACTAGTCAATGAGTAAGAATCCCCCCGCACAAAAGGAGAAGTTGAAGGCGGTCGTCATATCGACTGCCCAAGAGTTAAACGTCGATGTAGATTTACGGCGATTGCATGAGGCGTGTAGTTCCCTCGGCGACTACATCGCACCGTTCATGAAGCGTGTCAGGTTGGAGCTGCAACGCGTCAAGGACGGCGAGCAGGCGGATGTTCCCGTGGTTCCTTTATTTATCCACGGTGCAATTCCGTACGGCGAGATAAAAACCCTCTTTTTAGATGTTCTCTCCACCTACCCGTTTCTTCGCGTCATTCAGCTGCACCGCTGCGCCGTCGGCGATGACGGTATTCTTACCATTGTAGAGTTTATCCGATCGTACAGACCGTCGCCGGATCGAAATCCGTTTGGCATACAATGCCTTGAGGTCCCTGAATGCCTTATAGGGCCCGCTGGAGCCAAGCACATTGCCAAACTACTGAGCGAAAGCGACACCATCACGCGGTGCATGCTCGACTTCAACCCCTTAGGTGACGCCGGTGCTCAGGCCATCGCCAACGCAGTGCGATGGAACGGGACACTGGAGGATCTTTCGCTGCAGTACTGCGGCGTCGGAGCCTCCGGTGCGGAGGCCCTGGCGGAGGGGGTGCTGCGATGCTCCAACGTTCGTGTCTTTTCGCTTCGAGGCAACCCCATAGGGCCTGAGGGGATGAAACGCATTGGGGCTGCCCTTGGCATAGGCGGGCGCATTGAGGCTATTGACGTCGCCGGCACCGGCTTCGGTGGGTCGTACCAGGCGGTGGAGGCGTTTTGCCAAGGTGCGGAAAGTAGCGTTTCCCTCACAGCGGTGGACATGGACTACAACGTGCTGGTGCCGGAGGCGGCTGCGTTGATTGCGTCTGTGGTGTCACGAAACAAGCGCCTAGTCCAGTTTCGCGTCAATGAACGCATGGATGCGCAGCAGTTTCTCATGATACAGAACGCGCTTGAACAGAATGGCAAAGGTGCCAAGAAGAAGAAGAAGCGGCGTTCGAAGGCGTGAGAAACGGGATTCGCAGGGTTATCCTCCATGTAGAGAACCGGTGTCTTGGTCCCCCCTCCCGCTCGCTCGCGACAAGGCGAGGAAGTAGGGCAGAGACACAAACTGCATATAGATAGTATACATGCGTGTGTGTGTGAAACGAGCTCAACTCTGTCCATGACAAAAAAAAAATGAAAAAAAAATGGACGAACAGAATCGTCTTTCCAACTTCTTGCGTCTCTCGCTCTCTCTCTCTACCTCTGTGGGTGTGTCTGCCTGCGCATTGCTCAGTTTCTCCCTTTCTTTGCGAAGTTGGGGGAGGGGAGAAAGCGGAGCACACACATACACACACACACACATACATACATTACTGGCGAAAAGGAGAGAAACGGAAGGCAACGGGCTGTGATGGTGCTTGTTTTCTCAGTGGTGAACAGGGGAGAAGGTCGCAGTGTAGAGAGGAGGCATGAACGGTATCAATTTTACGCCTACAATGGAAACGTCGCGGTGTTTTACGACCCCCGACAAGGCCTACCCGAAGCCGAGGTTGCGTGTGAGGCGAACAAAGACCTCTCACTGGAGGAGGCTCCTGCGCACCCATTCTTTGTGTGCTCGTTCGACGCCCTTTGGGACACCACGAAGGAGGACACCAGCCCAAAGAAGAATGGGGAACAAGAGTTGCTGGAGGTGCTCATGGCCGACGTGAGTGCGCGTGTCGCGGTACGCGAAAACGTCACCATTGTCAACCGAGGAGCTCATGCGGATCGCTTCGTTGAACGGGTTTTGCGCTCGCTGCAAAAGAGCGTCGAACAGGCAGCGGAGAACGCCATGCAGTTTGTGGCCGATGAGTTGGCGAAGGAAAAACAGATGCAGCGCCTGCTTCAACTGGAAAATGAGTCCAATCTGCATATGTTAAAGGACTACGCCAAGAGCGTCAATGAGGTGGCAAGGCCCGCCCCCACAGGCCTCAAGATCTCCGCCAAGCTGTCACGGAACTTGCGACGACTTCGGAGGCAAAAGCTGCACTTTCTCGTTTCCAGGCAGAAGGCGGCGGCGAGGTTCACCATATTGACAGCCGCACATCACGGAGAGCTGGTGCCACCATGCATGCGGGGCTCGTGTCTGACGCCAGAGTCTTTCGCGGCCATCCCGCCAATGCGAGTCACACCGTCAAGCCCAAGCTCACGCCGTGCCAGGGCTGCGACCACGAAAAGTTCCCACCTCGGTTACCGGGCGCAGCGACGATCCACTCTGAGCATCCTGGAGGTCCTCGGCGAGGAAGCCGAGGCGGACGCCGTTGAGCCTCTGAAAGGCAATGGATGGGGGAGGGAGATGCACTACTATGTATTTGACGGTAGCACCTCCCTCTTGGGGCTTCCAGGGATACCAAAGTTTGAGGATGTCATAAAGGGGTTTACGGTGGATTTCTGGTTCAGAGTGGATTCATCAGAAACGGAGGGAAAGCGTGTCTTGATTCACATCATGGACGGCCAACGGGCGGGACTTGGCCAACTGTTTCAGATCAGTTTGACTCGCCATGAGCACATGTATGAGGCGATTTGCGTGTACGTCCGTGACAGCACCAACCGGGTTTTGGAGTGTTTAATGCCACTGAAATCGCACATCGCATCCACAGACGGTGAACCGTGTTTTCATCACTTTCTCCTCAACGTCCAGAGCCTGGAAGAAGGAAATCTGGAGTGCACGCTCGATGGTCATCCCGCGGGGCTACAAATTGTGCAGCAGGAGTACCCAATCTACTTTAACGCGTGGCCACACCGCCTTTTTGTTGGGGGATACATGGACGAATCGAACAGGCCCACCTGCGTGTTCCATGGGGCCATTTGTGAACTACGATTTGCGGTCAACACGGCGGATGGTCCCACGACAATTATTCGATGGCCGCTGTTTGCGGATGGAGAAAAGTTGAAGGAACTCATGCACACCATTCCGGAAGAACACCATGAGACGTTATTAAACCTTGAGCGGAGGGTGGGTCCTTGCCCACTGACTGCACCCTTTTTGGATGGTAATCTTGTGGTGAATTTGGGGCCGCTTGGCATTCTTGGCGAGCTGCTCTGCAATTGGAGGCTGGAAATCCGATTTCGAACGAATGTGAGCAATCGGACGATGAGTTTGCTTGGTGTTACCGACCGACAGTGCAGAATGCAGGAATTGGGTATTGTGATGAATGCCGAGCCCGTTTTTGGAAAGGAGCGCTTTCGCTACCATGAGTTTAATATTACCTTGTACCTCGTGGATGCCTTTGGCGCATGCTGCTCAGCGCTGCTTCGCGGCAGCGAGCACCAGAACTTGATGGATGACCAGTGGCACACCTTGATATGGAAATGTATCGATAGTGAGGCAAACACGTACAGGGTGAAGGTGGATGGCGTGGTGCAGGAGCTCCTCTACCTGGTGCGGGAGGGACCGCGGCGGTTTGTTCCCTTTGAGGACTGGGTCTGTCTGGGGGGCCACAACACCCGCAACCACAAGGTGCAACGGCCGTTTTATGGTGAAATTGGTCGGTGTTTTATCTCCGTGCGTGGGGTGCCGCTTGCGACGCTGAACATGGATGAGGGACCAGGGGCCTACGTGCTTCAAGACACCTCCGGCCGCCACCACCACGGACTTTTGATCAGCCCCGTGACAAATGCCATTCGACGCCATGACGTTTACTGGTTTCCATACCTGGAGGATTCCATGGGCGATGCAGGCGACATTAACGGCGCGGATGGGATCATCATCCATAAGAACAACAACGTCTCCGTGGCGGCGGTTGTCTTCACCTGCGAGTTTGACGCTGTCGGGGTCGCACGTGAGGTGGTGTATGATTTCTTGGGCGAAGCCTGCGTGGAGCCGCAGGTTGTGGAGAACCACATCTCTGACGAGCGTCCTCAGTGGAAGACGTGGCGGTCCCTGCCTGACAGCTGCTTCAGGCCCCTCAGCACCCTCGTGCAGTTGGAGGAGGCGGTGAACACCACACTCTCCTGTGAAAAACCGCTTGGGCACGTCATGTTTGTCATCCGAATTGGAGACTGTCATGTGACGTTGCTGAACCTGCACGGCCCCGTGCTTCCCCCGGACGCGATATACAATCACAACGTGCTGAAGTGGCAGTACGCCTACGCCGTCTCGGGCACCAAAGGAAGGCGGGAGCTCCTCCTCAACCGCATGCTGCAGGGTGTGGAGAGCGTCCTTCTGAGCGACACGCTTACCCCCTTTATGACCAAAAGGCTGGGCCCCTTGAACGTGCACGAAAGCAGTATCGTGACGGAGGACATTATTCGGTCCATGCAGAATAGCGGAAGACCATGGTTTCTGAGTGCGGTGCTGCACAATCACCTGCTCAATGCCGAATATGGATCCCACGTTCACCTCATCCACCACTTTATGGATCGCATGACGGCGGATGAGGCGGCGTCGGTCGCACTCTTCAACCGACGTCTCTTCAACGCAACGAAGGAGAGGGCGTCAATTTTGATTCAGCGTAATTGGCGGGCGCGAGAGGCACGAATGGCGGTCATGCGCCTTCAGTGCGAAAGGGAAATCCGGGAGCGAAAGGTGGAGGAGATAAATGCACTGCGACTGAACCCTCTGCTGAAGGCAAAGGAAACCCTCACCGCGTTGCTCGTCACACTGCATCAGATTGACTGTGAAGCAATTCCACCCATCACCGATGGCATTGACGAGCTGTCGGCGGCGCTCGCCAACAACGGCTACGAGGTCACTTACTTGCCCAACGCCTCCAGGGCAGCACTGATGAAGGCGCTTTCGGAGCTGGATGAAAGTACATCCAGCTTTGTTTACATCAGTGGATATGGTGGGCTGATGAGTGTTCGCCAGCCGCTGCTCTTTTCTCTGCATAGCCTGCATATTTCGATCTCAGAGGGTGCCCAGCGGGCGGCTCTTGAAGCAGAGTGTGGAACGGCATACCGCAGAATTATGCAAGAGTTCCACGAGGAGCATCCGCCTCCAAAGGTGCGAAAGGGAAAGCGTAAGGCGAGCAAGGCCCCACCTAGCAAAAAGGCTTTGCAGGAGGCAGAGTTAGCTGCGCGGCAAAGGGAAGAATTGTTCCGGATGGCTGTTGCGGAACTTGAAAAGGAAGAGGCAGCTACGCGTGGGGTAACTGGAGAGGAGTACGACACTGAGGTGTTAATGCTTATGCGAGAAATAAAACTAGCCACCGAAGCCACGGAGGAATACGAGCGCATATACAAGAAAGATCCTCATTGGATGCATTTTGTGCTTCCATGTGAAGCCAAACTCATTGAGCCGTATGCAAACACCGTTTATGCTGTGGAGGAGCTAATGAACATTGCCCTCCAACGACAATTACCCCCTTTGGGTCTTCAGCGGATTGTGGCCATGGATTTGGAGCCCATCACCCCCATTTCTTGCGGCTCTGCCTGGGTGGCCAGCAGCACGGGGTACTCGTTGAAGTTTGTGTATCAACCGCAGCAGCGTCGCATCATGTCCAGATACCTTCTAAAGGCCTTTGAGGGCCGTTTGCCGTGTGTTCCAGCGCATTCCAGGTACGCGGTGCTAAAGGGCGGCATTGAAACAAAACCGAATGAGCGAGACTGGCGGTCCTTTGCGACGTATTTGGTCTCAAAGATGGGGTCGGTATGCGACAAGGAGGTGCTCGCCGAGCTGCGGGGGGAGCTCGAGCGGGAGGTGCCGTTTACGGCGGAACTTATTCCTGTGCGGGGAATTGTTTTGGACCCGGAGGCGCGTACCAAGCTGCAGCGAGAGAGGGAGACAAAAGAAGTGCATGCCATCTTGCGCTACGGCGTGGGCAGCTCTCATGTACAGGCCGACATGTTCAGCGTCTTCAAGGACGTCATCGCATTCGGCGTCCCCCTGAAGGAAATCACGTTCAAGAACACACTTTACATCCTGTTTGCGCACAGCAACAGCGGCATCGACGGCCTTGTCAGGGGGTCGCTCCTGAAGGAAATAGAGAAGTGTCGTCCGGGCGGGTGCGACGTCCCGATTAGCGTCACCACCACCGCATGGGGTATGCGTCTCCACTTCGATAGCAAAGACCCCGAGAAGAGGGTGTACATCTCGCAGTGGGCCAGTGCCATTGTGGTGCGGAGTCTCTCCTGGCAGATCCCAGTGATGCCGGTCTTCGGGTATCGTATGCGGGAGGTGGACCATGTGGAGTACCTGTACGAAGTGAAAGTCACCTGCTCCCTGCGCAACTTTCAGCGTTTGCAGAAGCAGCAGCACTTGCAGCCTCTCCCAATGACGTATTCGCGCTATCTGGCGTGCGAACTGGCCCCTGGTTCGTCGTAGCGTGCGAAGAAAACGCTAGAGAAAAGTCTACAATGTAAATGTATCCACCCCTCACCCCGCCCCACCCCACTCTTTTTTTCCACCCTCTTCCCTTCAGCCTGACGACGTTGCTGTTGTTGTTGTTCTGCCAGTGAGGGGGATTGTGGCGTACAGCCCGGGGTGCCCTGCTTGGAGGCTCTGAGGGGCAAGGGAGGGAGAGCGGCGGCGGCGGCGGCGGCGTAGCGGGGCTCGTGTTGGCCAACCACACGTACGCGCGCACAGAGGGAGTGAGAGAAGGAGAGCGAGAGACAAAAACAACAACAGGTAACATGCTCCTTTTGTTCATTTTCTTCTCTTGCGCCCTCGGTTTGCCAATTTTGTTGTTCTTCGCCCGGCTCGCGCGCTCGCCACCG
>NW_021704671.1:0-11742 GCF_003719485.1 Trypanosoma conorhini | reverse complement strand
AGCGATGGCGACCTCATCGCGCGGGCCATTGGCGATGGGCGTCGGCGGCCTGGCGGTGTCCACCGTCCCCGCCCCCGCCTCTTCCCCCACGCAGAGGAGCTGGTGGGCATCGACGACGTGGTCGCCGTCGCGGCGGGGTGGAATGACGTCTGCGGGCGTCTCACCGCGGAGGAGCTGGCGACCCTCGACGACTGCGTCGAGTACTGCGGCGCGATGCGAGCGGCGTGGGACCGGCGCTGGCGCGCGGCGGAGACGCAGACGCATTGAACCCCCGCACGCACACATGGCGTCGCCGCGGAGCACGCTGAAGGCATCGGCCCCCCAATTCGCTCCTTTTGCCCTCCGATGTTTTTTTGTCTCCTCCTCTCCTCCCCTTTTTCCTTTATCGCTCTCTCGCTCGCTCACTCATTCACTCACTCACTCACTCCTTCGCGCTTTACTTATTTCGCTTGCTCCTTTTCTGTCTTTTTTCTTTTCCTTCGCTCCCTTGTCGTCTCGCGCTCCACGGCTGAGAGAGAGGGAGTTGTGCACGCGCGCCGCAGTCTGCGTGCGGTCCAGCCAGCGATGTTCGCGAGGAAGCGGTCGGCGGTACACGAGGTGCGGGGGCATACGGCAAGGCGGGGTGGCGGCGGCGTCACACGCAGCGACATCGGGTGCGGCGTCGTTGGCTGCTCGCTCTGCGCGGCCGCCGTCTGCGGCGAGCGCGGGCCGTGTGTGGTGCCCACCGCGCCCATCATCATCCCCGACACCAACGTTGTCCTGCATAACATGAACGCCCTGGAGGACGCCCGGGTGCAGAACATCGTGTTCCTCTCGACCGTCGTGTCGGAGGTGCAGAACCGCAATAAGGCCATCTACGCGCGTCTGCAGCGACTCCTGCGGGAGGAGCGGAAGCAGTGCTACGCCTTCCCCAACGATCACCACGACCAAACGCACTGCATGATGGAGCGCGACGAAACCCCCAACGACTACAACGACCGCTGCATTCGCGTCGCAGCGCGGTGGTACGGGCGGCACGTCCTCCTCGCCTTTCCGGCCTCGCCGCCAAGCGTGGTGCTCGTCTCGCACGACAAACTGCTTCGGCAGGCCTTCACCACGGCCGCGGAGGAAGGCGCCACCCCGAACCTGTCCTGTGTCACGCTGCGACAGTTTCTGGAGCAGGCGGTGAGTACCGGGTCGGACCTGCTGGAGAAGATTCAGTGCGAGCAGCCGGCAGGGATGAAGGAGTCGCCCAAGGCGGGGGCGCTCTTTCAGCCACACGTGGCGGCCGCTGCATTGGAGGCAGGAATACACAACGGCGCCTACCTTCGCGGCAAACTGCGCGTGAGTGAGACGAATTGCTTTTTCGGGGAAATCCGCGGGCAGTGGGAGGGGCACAACTTCCCCCGCGTCCTACTGCCCGGCCGCGCCAACTTGAACCGTGCCATTCACGGCGACATTGTTGCCGTTGAGCTGCTGCCGATGTCGCTTTGGCGCGGCCCGAAGGATGCAAAGCCGCTTGAGGACGACGCCACAACGGAGGCGGCGGCGCTCGCGGCGGGTTACACGCCAGTGGGGAGGGTGGTTGGGATTACCAACATGGAGCGGCGGCCGTTCTGCGGTAGTATTGACGTGGAGGAGCTCAAACGTCTCACTGCGGCGCAGGCGACGGTGTCGGGTGCGGTCAGTGTGTTGTTTCAGCCAAAGGACAACCGCATTCCGCGCATCCGAATTTCCACGCGGCACCTGGAGGACCTGAAGGACAAGCGACTGAGCGTCATCATTGACGACTGGCCGGAGTACAACAGCTTCCCTGTGGGCCACTACGTCGAGGTGCTCGGGACCATTGGGGACAAGGACACCGAGGCCAAAGTCATTCTCCTCGAGAACGACGTCCCCCACTACGACTTCAGTGAGGCCGTGTATGACTGCCTGCCCAAGGGACAGTGGAGCGTCTCGACGGAGGAGCTGGGACGTCGACTGGACCTGCGGGACTTGTGCGTCGTCAGCGTGGACCCGCTCGGGTGCCGCGACATCGACGACGCGCTGCACTGCCGCGTCGTGAACGGCAACCACCTGGAGGTGGGAGTTCACATTGCGGACGTCACGCACTTTTTGCGGGAAGGCACAGCCATGGATGAGGAGGCGGCGAAGCGTAGCACCAGCGTCTACCTTGTTGACAGGCGAATCAACATGCTGCCGCAGCTCCTCACGGAAAACCTCTGCTCAATTGTCGCCGACGAGGACCGCTACGCCTTCTCAATCATGTGGGAGTTTGATGAGAATTACAACGTGGTCCGCGACTACTTTGGAAAGACGGTGATTCGCTCCCGCGCGGCACTCTACTACGGGGACGCGCAACGCATGATAGACGACGCCAACGACACAAGCGAGATCGCCGTTTCGCTGCGGCACCTGATGAACATCAGTCGCCATTTCAAGGCGAAGCGGGAGAAGGACGGCGCCCTGTTCCTCGCCTCACAGGAGTTTAAGTTTAAGGTGGACAACGACCACGTGAATCCCACGGACATGCAGGTGTACCAAACCTTCGAGGCGAACTCCATGATTGAGGAGTGGATGCTCTTCGCCAATGCGGCGGCGGCGCGGAAGGTGTATGCGAGCTACCCGCGCTGGACTCTCTTGCGCCGCCACCAGCGCCCCGCGGAAAACGCGTTTGACACCTTGAATGAGGCCCTGCAGCGAACAGTTGGCCTTCAGCTTGACGACACGACTTCCTTGACGCTAAACAACTCACTTAATGCCTGTATCGACCCAAACGACGCGTACTTTAACCGACTGATCCGCATCCTCGTCACACGCTGCCTGCGGCAGGCGCAGTACTTCTCCAGCAGCGAGGTTCCACAGGATGAGTTCTACCACTTTGGCCTCGCCATGCCAATCTACACCCACTTCACCTCCCCCATTCGCCGGTACGCGGACGTGGTTGTGCACCGGCAGCTGGCGGCGGCTCTCGGCATAATGCAGGTTAGTGAGATGCACACCGACTCGGTCAAGATGGAGGCCCTTGCGGGGAACATTAACTACCGCCACGAGCAGGCGCAACGGGCAGGGCGCGATTCTCAGAACCTCTTTACAGGTTTTTACCTGCGCAACTTTGCGGACCAGGCCATACCGGATGAAGACGGGTACGTCGTGAAACTCTCCGAGACTCACGTCTTTGTGCTGGTTCCAAAGTATGGTCAGGAGGGAAAGATTCCGAAGGAGCAACTCTTGCGTGTGCCAGACCTGCTTGAGCGGGTTCGGGTTGGCATTGAGGTGCGCCGGCAGGGCGATGTGCTGCGAACCACGCTGGCGTTTTCGCTGCTTGGTATGATGAAGGCGGGGGACGAGGAGAACGAAGGGAGCGACGTCTGCCCCGGGGCGAAGAACGAGGAGCCATCGGCAGCGGACGAGGTGGCGGGCGAGACGGAGCCGGTGCGGAAGAAGCCGCGGGTGATGAAGGGGGAGGCGAAGGAATAAAAGCCCGGCTTTGGTTTGTTTGTCTGTTTTTTTCTTTCTCCAACTCTCCACTCCACTTGGTTCGAGTGTAAGAGACATAAGACACAATGTCCACATGTTGTTGTTGTTGTTGTTGTTGTTGTCCTTCTTTTCCACCCCTCCGTCCATCCTCGCTGTTCGGTGGGTTGTGTGGAGGAAACTGGACGCACGCCGCTTCTTGTGACTTTCAAGGAACTTTTTTTTTTCGTTGTTGTTGTTGTTTGCTTTTTTGCTTTCGTCTTCTTCTGCTTTGCTCTCCGGATACGTGTGCGCGTCGCATCTCCTTCAGTGAATCTACTCGCTTCTTCCTAATGAATGGGAGGCTGCATCGCCTGCTCCGGCGGCTGGCGTCACCGCTGCTGGCCACGCGCCTGACAAAAGAGGAGCTGTGCCTGTCCATGGCCGCCGTGTCGCGGCTGCGGCTGCGCCAGGAGGAACTGCTGGGCCTCCCCCTTGACCCGATCGTAACGCGAACCCAGCGCGTCAGTCACCTGTGCAGCCCAACGGAACTTGGGATGCTCTCAGATGGCGCGGCCGCACTTTTCTGCAGCCGCGCCGACATGGCCGACACACTTGTCTGTGCGTTGTACACTGCGATGGGCAAGGGCGCCGCCGCGCGCCTCGACCACGTGACGGCTGTGGTTCGCTACGCAGCTACGCTGGGGTCGTACAGCAGTGAGACAGTGCCGGCCATCCTCATGTCGGCGCCAAGGCTGCTGCACAAGAAAGATTCCGCGAGTGCGCTACACTCCTTTTTGCGGCTTGCGCGGTCGCACCTCACCGAAGAGGACTTTGATTCACTGCTGGAGGAGCTGCGAACGAGGGCCGGCACGGAGCAGGTAAAGTGCATCCACGAGGCTCGTCAGCCGCCGCCGCCTGCTGAAAGTAAACCGCGAACCATAGTCGCAGAGAATGAGGATGATGTGGAGGATAGCGGTAAGACTGCCTGGACGTCGCCGCGTGCACGGAGCTGGATGTCGCAGCGGGTGCGAAAGGGTGAGGCATGGTCGCCGGGCGAAGTCGTGCAGGCCATGGAGTTTTACACCCACTTTGGCGTGCGGGATCCTGTTTTACAGAGCAAAATCGATGAAGCCGCGGTGTCGGTTATGCCTGCGGCGAGCAAGTTTGACATGGAGGGGATGCTGAAGGTCGTGGCGACGTCCTCTCATCTCTTTCCTCAGACGGCCGAACTCGTGCGACAGCATCGCTGTAAGTCCTCAGCGGTGCAGCAAAATGGGACCGACGGCGGCAGTGGTTCGGTGTCCTCAATGACGAGGAATTTCAGAACGACAGAGGCGTACGAGCGGCTGTTGGCGGGTCAACGCATACCGGAGGATTGGATGTTTGAGGTGATGCAGGAGCAGGGGGCCGCAGTCCCCATTGATGTGGCGGCGCAGGCTGCCTGCATCTTCGCCGAGAAGGGTGGGATACCAGAGGGAACTATTTTGCAGCTGTCCATGCAGTTGAAGGAGCTTTCCCCAGAGGGCGTGGCTGCATTCCTCAGAGTGATGCGGCGGGATTCATCAGGAGCTCTGCTGCTGCACGGTGTAGCTCTTATTTCCCATTTTGTCGAAAGAGGTATGCGGGAGGCCACTGTAGAGACGTTGCTGCGGATATGTACTGCGTGCTCACTGCCACTTCCGCGTGGGGTTGATGCGAAAGATAATTATGCATTTGCGGAGGCGCAAGGCCGGTTGGCGGAAGCCATCATTACACAACTCATCTCTGTGATGCAGGGACCCTGCACACTCCCGTTTCTCTGCAAGGTAGCGAATTCGACGTCCGCCATTGACGCAAATAACGAAATTGTTCACTTCGTCTGCTCAAGCGTGTGTGCCCAAACGCGTTGCCTCACGGTGCAGGAGGCATTAGACCTGCTGGATATGCTGCGCTGCCGCAACTATGTGCATGAGCCGCTCCTCGACAAGTTGGAACCGCTCTTTCGTGAACTTGTGCAGCTGGCGGTCTCCAAAATGGAGGCCGGTGAGGAGGTGCCAGAGGCTGAAACACGAAGCGTTGCCCGCTTCATCGCTTTACAGGCGCTCTTTGACGCCCCTGACTTTGAGGCGTCCGCGTCGTTGGTGCTGCACACGGTAGTGCAGCGCATGGATCACACCCCTGCCGAGATTCTTCCAGCTGCGGGTCTAATTGCTTTGAAGCAAAGACGAATAACCACTGCCCACACGATACTAGGTGGGATTGCAGGGAACGCGTCTACACTCTCCGAGGCGGCCCTTGGTGAGCTTGCACAACTGCTCTTTCTGCCTACACTGGGCTCACCAGGGAACGACCTCGTAGGTGAACTCGTTGCTGTGCTGGCGGCACGCCTGGCGCAGCAGCGGGATCTCCCACCCGACGTTGTGGGCTTGGCTGTCGCGGTACACTGGCAGTGCGGTGACGCCGGGGATGGCGTTCCGGCGAATGTCCTGGATCACCTGCTGGAGTGGATGGGGGCTCTCTCTGCGGCGGTGTATACCGCGTTGTGTGGCGCCGTGCACCTCTCGCGGGCCGGGGACGCGCTGGTCAACACCCTTATCGATGACTTTCCACGGCGGTTGGATCAACTCACCACGAGCGAGATTGCCAGTGTCGCATTTGGGCTTGGCGAGATCGACGGCGTGGGGCTGCGCCTCTCCCATCAGCTCATGGCAGAGAAGTGCTCGGACTACGTCGTCGACAACTCCCATGAGTTTTGGAGCGGAAACGACATTGCGCGTCTGCTGTACGGCTTTTCACGCATGCTGTGCACGAAGCGAAGCCTCTACAACGTGTTTGCCGCGCGCCTTGCGCTGCGGCCGGTACTGCTGCCGATGGACCAGCGGGCGATCACGCTCGTCGTTGCCGCCTTTGGCAGGTCCAAGTATCTGGACAAGGCGCTGTTTGACAAATTCTCGCGCCGTATGCTGGAGAACTCCGACGCGCTCGCAGCCCCGGACTTGATGCTTGCGATCCGGGGCTTTAGCCGCGTGATGCTGCTCAACCGACCGCTCTACAACGAGCTCGGCAGCAAGGCCGCGGAGAAGGCGGATGAATTTCCGCTTGACTCCAAGTGTGCCCTGCTTGCCTCCTTTGGGTCGCTGGGCATTGAACACGAGAAGCTGGCGAACCGGGCTCTTGAGGGCATCGTGGAGAATATGGCGCAGCTGGAGAGCGCCAACAAGGCTGTGGACGTCATCGCTTCTTTGTGGCAGATGCACCACGACGTCGAGGATGACGCGCGGGTGGCTCAGTTGGCGGGCTGGGTCGCAGAGCGGTCGGAGGAGCTCACGGGGGACGCCATTGGAAAACTCTGCGTTGTTCTCAGCGAGACAAACTGGCGCCATGTTCCGCTTCTGCAGGCCATGGCTGAGCAATCCGTGCGATTGCAGCTCCAGCAAGGCGTTTCCGCCGAGTGCTGCAGGGCGGTACTGGATACATTAGGCACCTTCATGATTCATCATCAGGGGGCGCGCGAGAGCCTCTCCGCCCTAGGGAGGAGTGTAAGTAAGGAACGCATACAGCTTTCAGAGGAGGAGGAACAGCAAATTCAACTCCTGCTGCGCCGCTAGCTCACCCAGCATCTCTTCACATTCTCTCCTCTCTCTCTCTCTCTCTCTCTGTCTCTTTCTATTTGTGTGTGCGGGTTCGTATTGATGGGGAATGCGTTTCCTACTATTAATTTCCGCTGCGGTGGGTGGGCTGGTGTAACACGTATACATGTGTCCGCATGTAGCTCCCCTGAACTCGGCTCTCCCTTTTTTGTTGTTGGTTCTTCTCTACGACTGCCGCCGGAGAAGGTTTGACCCCTTTGAGCTCTTCACCCCCTTTGCCCGCTCTGAGGGCACACACGCATACACACACGTGCGCCCCCAACACGGAGAAGCGGCGAGACTGCAAGGCTGTGGGGAAGAGTAAGGGACGAGGTGCGTGCTGGATGTGAGGGAGTCGGCGTCTCTAGGAGGGTTTTCACCCTTTCCGCTCCTTACGCGTCAGCAGCAGGGGCACCACAGCTGCGTTTGGAAAGAAACGAAAGGGATTGTGGGTGTGGCAAACACCACCACTACCACAACCACAAATTGACTGTCTTTATCCCTTGCTCTTTTTTCTCTGTCGTCTTTGTTGTTTTTGTGCCGCCATTAGGTATCCTCAGTATAAGCGAAGACACCCACGCCATGGCTGAAGCCCACTCAACCCAAAACAAGGAGAAGGGGATTCCCGACTGGCGAACATGCATTCTTGACTCCGTCCTCGACGCCGTCGGAAGCACCCCATGTATCCGGCTGAATCGTGTGCCGCAGAAGCACGGTGTGACGTGCGAGGTTGTTGCGAAGTGTGAGTTCCTCAACCCATGTGGCAGCGTCAAGGACCGCATTGCCCGGCAAATGGTTCTGGACGCCGAAGCAAGTGGTCGCCTGCGCCCCAACCAGTCCATTGTCGAGGCGACAAGCGGCAACACCGGTATCGGGCTTAGCATGGTGGCGGCGGTGAAGGGGTATCACATGGTCATCACCATGCCAAAAAAGATGTCGCACGAAAAAGAGGTGGTGATTCACTCTCTGGGGGCAGAGGTGATTCGAACGGAGACGGCACTGCCATGGGATCACCCAGAGAGCCTCATTGGCGTCGCGCGCCGCCTGGAGAAGGAGAAGGGCTACGTGTTGCTGGACCAGTACAAGAACCCATCCAATCCGAAGGCGCACTACGAAGGCACAGCCGAAGAGATTTACAACCAGTGCGGCGGAAAGCTCGACATGGTGGTTATCGCCGCCGGAACTGGCGGCACCGTGGCCGGGGTGTCAAAGCGCCTGAAGGAACTCTTGCCCAACATTATTGTGGTCGGCGTCGACCCGTACGGGAGCATTTTGGCCGATCCTTCCGCCCCAGCCTCGCCAACGCCGTACCTCGTTGAGGGCATTGGGTACGACTTTGTGCCGGATGTCTGTGAGCGGCAGTACGTTGACCGCTGGGTGAAGTCCGGCGACAAGGAGAGCTTTGCGCTGGCCTCGGAGCTCCACCGCGATGAGGCCCTCCTCGTCGGGGGAAGCAGCGGGTCCGCCATGTGGGGGGTTCTCCAGGCCGCGAAGGAGCTTCGTCCGGACCAGCGCTGCGTGGTGGTGTTCCCCGACGGCATCCGCAACTACATGACGAAGTTCCCGGACAGAAATTGGATGATTGAACAGGGCCTGCAGGAGGGCGAGATAACACGCCCAACGTATGAGTCGCTTCAGGCTCAGCTAGAAGCAGCAAAGAAAAAGTTGTCGGTGTATGAAGCAAAATACAACTCCAGTGTGTAGGATGGCGAGGGAGAGATGTGGTACTATAATCAAGGGATGCAAGCGAAAAAAAAAAAGGAAGAAAAAAAAGAGCAACCGCATGTGCACACTCTCAGTCTTGGCAACAGTGATATGCCAGTGTCACAATCCCAGACAATGCAGCGGCTTGCAAAGGAAGGGGGAATTGTTTTGGCTATCGTATGGGTGAAACAACAACAAGGACAGGGAAGCCGTGTGCTGGGCAGCGATAAAATGATGAGGGTTGATTCACGAAGAGGGTTTTTTTTGACGGGTTGATGTAGCGGGAAAGGAATCAAAGAAGAAAAAAAATGTGGATGGGGGTCAAGGGTGACTGCTGCACACACGCGCTAGAAAAGACATACTTTAAAAGGTGAATATAAATTTATAGCTACATACATATATAAATAAATATATGAAGGGAAAGTAGGGTCTGTTGGTTTTTACGGCAGCATGGGGCCTGGTTTTTCGTTGATGGACAGAAAGAAAATCGAGTGCTTTGATCCCGGTAAGGAGAACGTACAGATGAAAAAAAAACCATGAAAGCCTTCAAGTAGAGGTTATTTTTTATTGGGTTTTTATTTTTATTTGTTTTTGTTGTTCTTGTTTTAGTGGTCTTCGCTTGAATTCTTTTCAAAGGCAGACAGACGAAACAAACGCATTCCATGCAGTGCATTTTCTTTCGCCTACTTGTTTGCAACTTCCTGTCGATGCGCGCGCGCTTGCGTGTGTGCGTGTGTGTGCGTGTAGGGGGTGGGGGCGCCGAGGAGTGTTCATTTGGCGCGTCGGTCGAAGTCACCTGCCTTGCTTCTGGCTTTGCTTCTTTTTGCATTTGTGGTTGCGGCAAGCGAGATGAACAGCGAGGAACGGATTCGGTACGACCGCCAGGTGCGGTTGTGGGGCAAAGCCACGCAGCAGCAGCTTCAGCAGACGGCGGTGCGCGTGTGCGGGGTGACGGCTGCCGTGGCGGAGGTGGCCAAGAATTTGGTCCTTGCGGGGGTGCGCTCCGTAGCCGTGGAGGACGCGGGTGCCGTGGACGCCGGCGACCTCACGGCCAACTTCCTCCTCCAGGGCCACGCCCTCGGCGAGGCGCGGGGTCAGGCGTGCGTGGGGCGGCTCCAGGCGCTGAACCCGTACGTTGCCGTTGACTTGACGACGGAGGCGGCGGGGGCCTCGACGCGCGGCACCGCCTTTGCGGTTGCCCTCATCTGCGTCCGAAACCTTGACGACGCCATGCTAGACGTTTGCCACCAGCGCGGCACGGGGATCGATTTGGTGGTGCTTGTGGCGGGGCTTGGCGAGCTGACGATGGGCATGTTTTTGTCAAAGCGACAGTCGCTCTCGTACGAAGAGCAGTTAAAGATGTTGCTTGCGACAAATGTCTCCCTCAGACCTGCGCCCTTTCAGCGGGCGTTGCTGCGGATGAGAATGACGGAATGCCCTGAGGAGCTGTCGTTCTTTGCGCGGCTTACCTTCGCGAGGGACATCGTCGCCCGATACAACTTGTCACAACTCACGAGAGAAGACGTCGAGCAAGCAGCTAGTTTTCCGCTACGTGACCAGATGGGTACCGCGATTGAGGCGACTGTTGCGGGCGGCATCCTCGCACAACTCATTATTCGAGAGGTAAGTTGCATGAAAGATGGACCGGGGGACGAAATCTACAGCTGGGTTCTCTGTGACAGCAGCAAAGGCATAGATGTCCAGGTTGGACACTTGCACGGCCCCTAGTCGCCCGTCACTTCCATGGGCATCCTTCCCGTGGCGCCCTCTGCCAACTTTTATTCTTACTGCTCTTATATCTCCCTATGTTTTCATGGGCTTAAGCGGTCCTCCTGTGTTTAAGCGCGCAACATTCATTTCGCAATTGTCTTTCTTGCTGACCTTGTTGCTTTGCCCTGGTTGATGGGCTCGGATACAGTATACTAAAATTTTGTTACCAAGAAGCAAATGTCAAGGAAATTCTCACTGGTCGTTCTTGGGGCCACAGGCTACACTGGGAAACTGGTCTGTGAGTACCTTGCACGGCTTGGCCCGGGCAAAGTGGGACCCTGGGCGATTGCGGGCCGCAGTAAAGAGAAGCTGGATGCACTAAAGAAGGAGCTTGGCCTGGACGTCGCCGTGCTTTCTGCGGACATTGCCAGCCCCAGCTCCCTTGACAAGGTCTGCGCCGGCACCACTGTGCTCATTTCGTGCGCCGGACCCTTTACACGGATTGGGATGCCCGTCGTGGAGGCCTGTGTACGCTGCCGAACGCACTACGTGGACTCGACGGGTGAGCATAATTTTGTCCGTCAGGTCATTGAACGGTTCCACGAGGAGGCGAAGAAACAGGGTGTTGCGCTGGTGTCCTGTTGCGCCTTTGACAGCGTTCCTGGGGACCTGGGCAACTACGCTGTGCGTCAAGGCCTTGGGGCACAAGTGGAGGAAGTAAAGGCGTTTTACCAGTTGTCGAGCCCCGGGTTGTCGGGCGGTACGGCACGCTCTATCTTTGCGGTCCATGAGGCCTGCGACCCAGCAGACAGGGACCCCTACAGCCTGCTCCCGAAGGATGCTCCGCGACCCCCCACAGCGCCCACGCGGAGAGGGGTGTGGTACGACGTCTCAGAGAGGAAACTGACGGGGCCGTTTGTGATGGCCGCCACCAACGAACGCGTGGTGCGTCGCACAAATGCCTTGCTTGGCTACGGCGGCACCTACGTGGAGGCGCAGGAGGGAACGATGGGAACCGTTGTCGGCGCAACTATTGCGGGGTATCTGACGGCGGCGGTGCTTGCTGTCCCCTTCCTCCGTCGCTACATCGCGGAGCACTGGCTGCCACCGGCGGGAACAGGCCCCACACAGTCGCAGAGGGAACTGTCGTGGTACAAGTGCGTCTTTGTCGCCGTCGATAAGTCCGGGAAGGTGCTGCGGCGCGTCATCCTCTCCGACACGCGCGACGGGTACACGGCAAGCGGCCTGTACATTGCGGAAGCGGCTCTCAGTGCGCTGCAGC
>NW_021704670.1:0-11778 GCF_003719485.1 Trypanosoma conorhini | reverse complement strand
TGGGAACAGGACGGATGTACGCCTCCAGCGAGGACATCCGAAAGTGTCTACTGCTGTAGCCTCACCGCCGTTGACCGCTAGAATAACGAGTACATTAATAATGTTCGCGGTGTTTCTTCTTTAGTGCAGGGCCCGCGTTGCCGGACGCAAGCCGCGCATATACCTACACATCCACACACGCACGCACACGCACGCAAGCAGTTGCTTCTCCCTCGCCATTGTAGACGCCAAGGTGCTTCTTAGGTGAATTGGTTACTCCCGTTACATGAAGAATAAATTTCATGACAACGTGCGCGAGGCGCTAGGCGGTCCCAGCCGCCACGGTTTCCCTCACACCCTTCGGCTTCCAGCGGAGTGCAGTGGGGCTTGTCTCACCGACATCTGCCAGGCGCTTGATGACAGCTGGCAAACGTGGTCGCCTTCAACCTAACTTCTTGACGCCGTTGGAAACGGGCATGAATTGTCGCCGCGCGTCCGTGCTCCCACGACGGACGGTGTACACGCACATGCTGCTGGAGTGCCAGAGGAACTGCGACGACGCGTCCCTCCTTCTTCGCCCCACCGCACGACGACGGCGCGTCCGTCGCGGAGCACGGGGAACGGGTTTTGTGCAGAGCTGCCGACTTGCCTGAAGGGTTCAGCGGTGTGGCGCTGCTTCTTGTCGTTGGTCTGGCTTTCTGTGGTGGTTTGCTTGCGGCTTCCTTGCTGCCCGCCGCTTTTGTGGAAAATACCTCTGGGGGGAGGGGGGCTATTCCCTTTTCTCCCACATTGCGTGTGTGGTGTTCTTCAGAAGTGCCGTTTAGTGTGAGTGTGTTTGTTTGTGTGTTTGAAAATGCATGATTTTAGGAAGCTGCGCCTCCTTTGGGTGGCTGCATGGCTAGTCGTGCTCGTCGCGCTGCCACGCGGGGTACGGGGCGAGGGCGGGAGGCAGCTGTCACGCGGTGACCCCTCCTCGTTGCTGCATGAAAACGCTTGGATTTCCCTGCCCGGCGCGGGCCGGCGCTGTGTTGGCGCTCGCTACGGCGTGGATGTGGCTGCTGTGGAAGACGCTTGCCTGAACGGGGGCACTATGAACGCGGGCAGCTGCGAGTGCCCTGAGCCCCGCAACTTCACCGGCCTGCGCTGCGAGCTGTGCCAAAGCGACGCGGCGTGTGCCGCCTACGTCGGCGAACCCCGCATGTGCCACCACGGCCTTGCGACTCGTGGCTCAAGGAAACAGTTCGAGTGCTCCCTTGACTCGCCGTTTTTGGCGGTGCTCGGCGGCGGCCGCAAGGTGGAGGCGACTGTCACGCTGAACTGCACCACCGAGGACGACGCCGCCTTCGCTGCCAGCCAGAAGGGCGTCTGCGACATCACGCTCTTTCGCATTGAGCCCCACCGCGAGCTGGTGGATGCCTTTTTTCGCTGTACCACCTCCCAGTGCTCCATGCGGCTGGTGGCGGAAGGGAAGAGCGAGACGGGCGGCGGCGGCGGCAGCAGCGGCGGCGCCAAGTCGCGCCGTGCCTTTAAGCTACTGACTTTGACGGGGCAGGTGGTGCTCGTCGTGCTGTGCGTGCTGATTGCCCTGCTGCGGTGCGTGTCCTCCAAGCTTGGCTACCGCCGCAAGGCGAAGCTCGTGGTGGGGCTGGGGGTCACGTTGGCCCTCGCCACGGTGCTGTTCATCACTGTGATGCTCGTCAGCATGCGATCCAGGGCCCCTGACGTCTTTGCCGTGTACGAGTGCAAGCACACGGACTGCCACTGCGCCGAGGACCCGCCGCCGCAGTACAAGCCGATCTGCTCAAGGTCGCTCATTCACGAAAAGTTTCTGCCACTCATCAAGAACAACATCCACTTCGCCTGCAACCTGCGGACGCACCACTGCCAACTTACCCTCGCCGACATCGCCCTCGTCTTTGACCTTCAGTGCAACGCCAGCGAGTGCGTCAACACGGGGCAGTTCCCGCACGAGCCGACGATGGCTCAGCCCGAGATTGCGCAGGCGCAGCGCAACCTCCTCGTTCTGCTCGTCCTCGCCCTCATGCTCGTGGTCGTCGCGATTGCAACGCACGCACTGCGGCTATCCTCCGTATCGAAGCGGAAGGCTGCAGAGTTTGTGCGCATGTTTGGCCTCTCCGAGCCGCAGCCGCAGTCGGAAACCGTGCGTCTCATGGATGACGAAGGAAGCGACTTCGACGCCATAAATGACGGCGGCGACGGCGGCACGGCCCTCAACATCCCGCAGCCGCAGAAACAAGACGTCGGGTGGCACGAACCGCCTCTGCGAGGCGAGGCTGTGGAGGCGGCGACGGCGACGGCGGACGTCGCCTCCGGCCGCAGTGAGGTCCTTGGACTGGCCTTCCACATGCGTTCCGGCGCGTCCCACGCGACGAGTGACGCAAGGCGCATCTTCGTCGCCACGCCAGACGAGGCGGACCGCATTGAGTTCTTCCGGCGTCTCACGAGTTCGCCCTTCGAACTTCGGCTGACGGACTTGGCTTACACCCTGCCGGGCTCCCGCTTCGCCGCGGAGGAGGAGGCGCGGGCACGTCCGCTGCTGCACCGGGTGAACTTTGCCGTGCGCTCCGGCGAGGTGTTGGCCATTCTCGGTCCCTCTGGCGCCGGCAAAACAACGTTGCTGGACCTTCTGTCCGCGCGGCGCAAACAGGGTGTGACGACGGGAAGCATTTCCCTCAACGGCACCCCCGTCAGCACCGCCTCGGGGCGATCCATCCGGCAGTACCGCAACATCATTGGCTACGTCTCACAGGAGGACACGCTGCTGCCGGCACTGACCGTGCGCCAGACGATTGAGTACGCGGCGCGGTTGAAGCTCCCGCAGGCCTTCTCAAACACGACCATTAAAAGTATTGTGCGACACATGATAGAGGCACTGAAGCTGCAGCAGTGCGAACACACCGTGATTGGGGATGGAAGTGGGCTTCGTGGGGTGAGTGGGGGGGAGAAGCGCCGCGTCTCCATCGCGGCGGAGCTGCTCGCGAACCCCCGTATCCTTTTCCTGGATGAACCCACAAGTGGCCTGGACGCGGTCAGCGCAAAGCGCGTTGTCGAGTCGGTGGTGGAGTTGGCAAAGGAGTCACCGATGCGGGCGTATGCGCCCCACTACTTTGCCTTTAAGCCCCTTGTTATCTTTAGCATCCACCAGCCATCGCAGGAGATATTTGAACTGTTTGACAAACTGCTGCTGCTCTCCCGCGGCGTGAGCGTGTACTGTGGGCCGGCCCGTGCCGCGGCGGAGACGCTTGAGCGACGTGTGCAGCGCGTCATGGGCGGTGCGCGGGCGGTGCCCCGCCGCGAGGAGCACCCGAACCATGCGGAGTACCTCATGAAGCTGGAGGAGGTCCTCGACGATGCTGCCCGCCTGGAGGTGCAGGCGGAGGATTCACCCGGTTTGATGCCGCACGAGGGTACGGAGTTTTTTCAGCAATCCCGCGGGAACGAGGACGAAAGTGGCGCCAGCGAAGGTGAGCCGCTCGTGGCGGGCGAGGACATTCTCCGCACCGCATCCGCCTTTCGCGTCTACTACGCCAACGTGTACCAGCAGCTCGCCCTCTTAACCTCGCGGGCCGCGTGCTGCCTTATTTCATCCTTTCATTTGCTTGTGTGCCACGCCGCGGTGACGGCGTGTGTCGGAGTTCTCATGATGGTGTTGTACCGCGAACAAGGGCTTGACCTGCCCGGGGCTCTGAACCGTGCGGGCTCCATCACGTTTCTGCTGCTCGTGGTCTCCTTCGTCTCACTCAGCTGTCTGGAGCAGCTTGTGGTCGAGCGCAAGCTTTTTGTGCTGGAGCGGGAGAACGGCTTCTACCGCACCCTGCCCTACCTCCTCTCGAAGATCGTTGTCGACATCCTCCCGCTCCGCATCGTCCCTGCGATGGTGCTCGCCTCGCTCATTTACTTCCCAATGGGGCTGCGCGCGGATGACGGGGTGCACTTCTTTTGGTTTGTCGTGGTCGTCGTGCTCTTCTCCATCTGTGTCACGCTCCTCGTGCTCTGCATCGGCATCGTCACCGGGTCCTTTGGGGCGGCGGCCCTGCTGAGCAGCGTTGTCATTCTCTGGAACTTCGTTTTTGGTGGGTTCCTCGTGCAGTCCGAGACGGTGCCGGCGGCGCTGCGGCCCTTTCAGGCGCTCTCGCCCTTCTTTCTCGCCTTTGAGGCGCTGCTCGTGAACGAGCTCGACGGGCAGGCGTGCACCTTCTCCCCCACCGACGAGACGGGAAAGCAGGCGGCGACGAGCATCCCCATCATGTGCGTGCAGTACCTGTCGAACATTGGCCTGAAGCCCGCGCGCTTCAACAGCGACGTCGCGCTGCTCGCGGGGTTCATCTTTATCCTGCTGCTCACCGCCTGGCTGCTGCTCGCGAGGTTCACCACCATTGTGCGCTGAGCCGCGGGGAGGAACGGGCGAGGCAGGTGATTGCCGGCAAAACAAAGAAGAAGAAAGAAGAAGAAGAAGAAAAAAAAAACGAGGCCGTTTGAGATTTGTGTGACGGCGTGAAGACGACCTGCGTGCGCCTCTGCTGCATGTAAATGGCTGCGTCCTGTAGAATGAGGCGGGCGGGTGCGGAGGGGCAGAGGTACGGGTGAGAGCGGGAGGAAAACGCGGGAGAGAGGAGGGTAGGATACACACTGACATGCATGCGCATGCACACACAGCCAACCAAACAAACAAAACAAAAAACAACTCTGCATCCACCGGTCCTTTACTTGTTTGTTTGCTTGCTTTTTTTTCTTTTTCTTTTACCATCCCCCCTGCGTCTGTCTCTCGCCTTCACCTCTCCCTGACACGCACACACACACACACACACACACACACATGTGCGTGCGTGCGAGTGTGTAGGCCGTCGGCATGTCGAACACCCGTTTCCCCGCCCCCAAGTCAAACGAGTACCAGTGGCGCAACCTGTACCTAAGGCAGTATGGCATCTGCACCTACGCCCCGCCGATGCCAAAGCACCCGGAGACGACCACCGCCAACACCTCCTCCACGCCGCCGAGGAGAAGGGTTGACCACATAGGCAGTAGCAGCTTCAGCCCGGGTAACAACTCCACCTCCGGGGATGAGGGGAACGCGCCGAATACCCCGGGTCTACTCCAGCCGACGTCGCGGCACATTTCAAGCGCACTGGCCCGGCACGGCCTTCGCCGGCCTTCTGTTGAGCTTCGACGGGGCTCATCCGGCTACGAGCCGCTGGAGATGCTCAGCGACCAGCAGCTCTTCTCGGCGAGCGTCTTCTCGTTTTTGGGTGAGCGCAACAGTGAGACAACGACGCCGTTGCTGCCGCAAACGCCGCCGAGGTCGGACAGTCCGAGGGGTGTGCGATTACCGTCCATCCTGCGCAGCTCCCTGTCGACCCAGCTGAATGAGACGATGCGGCAGCGGGGCAGGTCTGTCGACGAAGACGGGAGGTCGGCGGCGGCGGTCCCGGCGCAGGCGCTGCTGCGGCTTCAGCGCGAAACATGGCAGCTGCTGATGGACAACCGCATCATGGCCTGGTTTGAGCGGGAGGCGAAAAACCGTGGGCGAATCACCGCCACTGTGCAGCGGCGCCTGTTAGAAGTTGTCACGTGGCAGCCGGAGTCCCAAGGCAGAGGCCCCGCCAAGAAACCCACCGAAGGTCCCGCGAGGAACTCGACTGCCGCGGAGGAGGCGACGGCGGAAACGGACGGGCCCGTGAAATTTGTTCCCATTTCTTCTGCCGCTGTTGCACCCGCCACCCGCACCCGCAGCCCCAACCGCAGCCCCACGCCCCCACTCACCGAGGACAGCGGCGCCGCAGAGTTGAGGGAGGAGGAGAAGCTCATGCGGACGCTAGAGCAGTTTTCTCCCTTCTTCGCCGTCATCTCCCCACCCGAGGCGGTGCAGAGAGTGGCGGGCAACGCAGCTCTGGCAAGAGGTCGTCGACGGCGCGGTGACGCTCCCGGCGTCATTGGTCTTCCGCTCTTTAGCCAGTATGCCACCTGGCGAGAGACGTATGAGAATCGGCTGATATGGAATCTGGCGCCCTTCAGCTTTTTCCTCATTCACGACCAGAGTTACAATCACGCCCACATTGCGGCTATGTATGTGCTGCTGGATCTCATTAACAGCAATGCGCATCTCCACACGGCAGAGTGTGTGATGGGTGAGCGTCAGCGTAAAATTCCCGCCGAGGGTCGATCGCGACGAGGTCGCACCGTGAAAGATGCCGCACCGGAGGCGTCGCTGTGTCCATTGCAAGTTGTGCAGCAGCTGACAGAGGACATCCTCCTCGCCTATGAGCAAAGCGCCTCACGCACAACGCTGTCGATGGCCCTCGACGTTCAGGAGTTTCTGGTGGACATTGTCCTTGACCCTGACACCGCAGTGTGCTTCCTGAGCAATACCGCCTTGCGCCGCCAGTGTGGAGCTGATGTGGGCGTCGGTTGCGGCGAGGTTGGCGACTCTGCGGCGAGGAAGGGAAGGAATGAGGCATCTAGGGAAACCCTGAAAGGCGGGGCAGCCGCCGCGGGGAAGGCGGAAGAGCAGGAGCAGGGGCAAGGCAAGGAGGAGGCGGGTGTCACACCCGCCGACGAGGCCGAAATTGTGGACTGGAGTTCCTTGAGGAAGCTGAATGACACCACCTTTGACGAACTCTTTGCCCTCGCCAACTGGTTCGTGGACGCGCCGACCGCGAACAGTCTCATACCTCTTGAGACGCAGACCGCATTGGCCTCGCCTCTTCCCTCTGCCCGCACGAAGAAAGGGGCCGGCGGGCAAAACTTTGGCGCCAGCACGACACTCTCGCACGAGAGCAAGAAGAGCATTTCCCACCCCACCCTCTCTGAGGTGAGTACGCAGGCGAGCAGAGAGCCTGGCCACGTCATTGGGCGGCCACGGGAGTATGACGCCACCATGACTGTTGTGGAGGCCATAACCCGCTACGAGCTGCAGCGGCAGCGCGTGACGGACCAGCGGATAGCGGAGCAGCAACAAAGCGCCCCCACACCACCGGCGCAGCGGAGGCATCGAAGGAAGCGTGTTGCCTCCGCCCGTGGCCACGCAGCTAATGAGTTGGTTGAGATGCCAGACCTCCCTATTGGGGCAACGCTTCTCGCAACACCGCTCTCGTTTATCACGACCTACATCCGCCTTCATGGGGCCCCTTGGCTAAAGGAGTTGCTGGGGCGCTTGTTTAACATTCTCCGCCGCGAGAGTGTGTTGTTGTACGTCAATGGACTAGAACTGGATGCTCCTCTCCGCGCCTCCTCGCAGGGGTCCACCTCGCAGCTGAGCGGCAGCGGCGAGAGAAGCAACGAGGGCATGCCCTGCCTTGGGCACGAGAGTGATCGCTGGCGGCATTTGAACCCCAAGGAAGCCGTCCATCACCAACGCCTGGGGCACCTGGAGGACCTCATCTGTCAAGACATTCAGTACGTCATGGAGGAGTTCTTTGGCACCTTGTTCGGCAAACGCTCCGTGACGCGTCTGCCGCAGGGCATCTCCGTCCTGCTCACGAACTTCTGTACAACGATTCATCTACATATGCTGAAGCAGCACGTCTCCGTCGACACCACCCTCGACAAGCCCGCGATAAGTGTGCGGAGGTGCCTTGCGGAGATGCGGCAAAAACGCGTGACGGGTGGGGGCTTGACCACCATGTGGGGTCAGCACAAACAGGACGCAACCGACCGCCTTATCCGAAGCATTGAGAGCAACCGGCTGGCGAAGTTCATCCTCTTCGACTGCTGGATTCTGCCGTCCCTCAACAACGCCGTGGAGTTTGGGTTCATCTCGGAGGGGGCTCCGAACCACCTCCGCTGGAACCTGGACGCCTTTGCGCGGTACCTGAAAATCATCGTGAATGCCACCGCCACCACCGCCGACAACACCGATGTGTACATCCACACCATCACCCCGAACTCGGCGGCGGCGGCGGCGGCGCAGCTGCGCGGGGGGACGACACCCACCCTGGAACGAAAACCCCGCACTCAAAATGAGCTGCTGCCTCCACCCCGCTGCGACACCGTCAAGCTGCCGCCCCTCATCAACGGCATCTACGACGTCGCCTCCGGCTCGCTCATGCAGCTGTTTCGCGACCCAGGTGAGGAGGCGGCGGATGAGTGGCCGGAAAAGTTTACCTTCGGCGACGCGTCCACGTCGGTGAACTCGCCGGAAACCAAGGCGACGGAGAGAAGCTCCAGCTCCCCCGACGTCCGCAAGCCCTGGAAGGATTTGTCCACCGCCCTCAGCTACTTAAACGAGTCCCTCGGCATCACCGGCGGCGACACGGAGGTTGAGGTGTACGAGGACGACACGGATGTCACGCCGGTGCGAATTTTGAATATCTTTTGTGCCCGCGCCTCCGGCGACATCTCCGCGAAGGTGGTGGTGACGGAGTACAAAGTTGCCCCCTCCGTCGCCGCGGCGTGCGTGAGCAAAACCTTTTCGATTGTCTCCGGCGAGCACCCGCTCGTGCGGGACGCGTACCTCTCCGGCGCCTTGGTGGGGCAGTTCCGCTCCTCGCCCTACCTGACATGCCTCATTGGGGTTCTGCTGCACCCCCGCACCGCCTCGAAGGTTCTCGACAATGTCTCGCACAACAGTCGCCCATTCCTTACCGCCCTTTTGAAGCCGCTAAAGGCGGAGGGTTTGCTGAACCTCATCTCTTCCCTGGTAGTGGCACGGAAAAACGTGCCGCTGGTGGACACCAACGAGCTCATTCCGTTGATAGCGGCCATCCCCATGAAGGAACCCGACACGGAGACCGTTGATGGGGCGGACAAGGCGGCTGTTGCGAGGATGAGCGAGGCAGGCAAGAAGAGCTCGCCGGTCGCCTTGTGGGAGGCCGCGACGGGGCGTCTCCTGCAACAGCGCGCGCAAGTCACCACAGGGGAGATGCTTCCGTCGGAGGTCACGCTGCACCCACTGCTTCGTCGAATTGGACCAACAAATTCTTACAAGGCGCTTCGCACCACCACGGACCTAATTGTGAATGAACTGTCCCGCATACCCTCTTGCTTTGACGCCTGGTGGCGCGCCATGGTCGTGGCCCTCGCTGTAAAAGTGATGAACGTCATTGAGGAGTGCGGCGACGCAAAATCCACGCAGTGGGAGGAATGGTGTGGGGCGAGGATGCACGAGATTCGCCGCGAGCACCGCGGCTTGTGCACCTACTTCACACGGCACAAAGGGGGAGTGATAGACATCAGCAGCGCAAAGGCGCTGTCGTACGCAAAGGAAAGAAGCCGACGCTCAGGCTCTACGAATATGTCCGTGGCGAAAACTCCAACGGTGCGAGCCGCGGAGGAGCCGAAGAAAGTTAAGAAGAAGAACAAGAAGTTGAAACGGGGTCACTCCAAGCCAAAGAAGCAGACGCCGGCGAAGCAGGAGGGCTCAATTCTAAAATTGCCCGCACAATCAGGGAAAGAACGGATACGCATATAACACTAACGCGGGAGGGCGCTTCGAGGTTGAAGCGCTCTACGGCGTGGTTTTATTATTGTTATTGTTTTCTTCTGTATGTGTTCTGTCCCGTGTGTTCGCTCCACAAATGATGTACAGTGGTAGAAAGAGAGCCAGATAGCGAGTATGACGCAGAATGCATTTCTAACTTTATGCTATCCATCTGCCGCACTCACTCTGTGCCTGTGTGTGTGTGTGTGTGCTGTTGTCGGGCACATGCCCTTCGAAGCGGGTGGTATTTTTCCTCGCCCTTCTGCTCTTTCTGCTGGCTGGTGGTAATGGCTGTGCTTTTTTATTCCCCTTTGTGGTCTCACCCAAGTGTTGCCGTGCGAAGGGGCAGCAGCGAGGCGAAAGGGTCCCTACATCATGAGTCTCTGCCGCCGCCGCGCCGACGAGGCGGCGGCGGTGTCGGATGGGATGCCGCTCACCGTGGCAGCCGTCGCAGACGCTTTTGTGTGCAGGCTGCGTGAGGCGGAGGCACTCCATTATGCTGCAGGTATCGACACCTTAGCAGGCATTCGCTGCGTGCGGATGTACGCGGAGGCGCTCACAGGTCTGGCCGCTCTTGGGCGAGTGCACTGCAGCGGCGCCACGGGGCACGCGGAATGAAACTGGGACGCTCCTTCCCTGCGTCCTTGTCTTTTTTTTTCACCTTCCCCCTCACAGAGTATCCCTAGTTTGAGTGTGTTACTACGACGATGACTATTATTCTTTGTCTTTCTTGCCTCGATTGGCGACTGTCCACCTCGCAGTTGTGTGTTTGCGTTCGTTTTTTTTTTTTTCTTTTGGGGGGGGGGGGAGGGGGCGTTGTTTGTCGGTCGGAGGATGGCCCCAGCCGCGTCTGTGAGTGTGTGCCGCCACCGCCCTCCCCTCAGCGGAGGCCCAGGGGCACGTCTTTCTGCGCGCATGGACTTTGACCTCGTCCTTGTCCTTCTGTCGTTGCCCTCTTGTATCTGCGTGGTCTATATATGTCTATCTCTCTCTCGCTCTTTCTCTCTCTCCGTCACACACACACACTCGGTCTCTCTCCTATCAAATGCATCCATGCATTTCCCGCCCCTGCGCCGAGAAGCATGTGATAGCAGATATCGATAGATACACGCAGTTACAAGTGATAACTCTTCCTACGACAACTACAACGAGGAAGCAGGAGAAAGTATTATGATGGCTCAAGAGGGTAAGTTGGACTACTCAAGCAAAGTGACACCCTTTGGCGATGGACACAAAATCACACTGACCTCACCGGACCTGCGGGTGAAGTTGCTTACCCTGGGTGCCACCGTCTCCTCTGTGCAGTACCGCGTGCCGCAATTGGCTGGGAAGGACTTCGCTGACAAGGATGGGTGGGTCAACCTCACCCTTGGATTCGACACACCGGAGGAGTTTGTGCAGGATACAGCCAGCATTGGACGCACCTGTGGCCGTTACGCGGGTCGAATTGCCCATGGGGAGGTTCAACTAGACGGGAAAACTTTTAAGCTGCTCAAAAACGACGGTGAAAATACGCTGCACGGGGGGCCCGAAGGGTTCTCGTGCCGGCCGTGGAAATACATCACGCTGGAGGGCGAGGAGGAGATTGGAATTTCATTCCACCTCATCTCGCCCCACCTCGACCAGGGATTTCCCGGGGAACTCTTCGTCACGGCGACGTACGTCATTTTGAAAAACCAACCTGCGGCGCTCAAGTGGAATTTTCAGGCGGTCCTGGCGGACGCCACCCCGGTGAACTCCACCACCGTCAATCTTTGCAACCACATGTATTGGAACCTCAACGGGGTGCCGGGGGTGCCACGCCGCCTTCCGGAGCCCGTCACGAACCACCATCTGCAGCTTCACTCCGGCCACGTGGCCGAGCTGGACGGGACCATCCCTACAGGTTCCATGAAACCAGTCGAAGGGACACCGCACGACTACAGGAAGCCCCACTCGATCCTTGAGGGCGTCGAGGCAACGCGGGCCGATGGTCGCAACCCCCCAGGCTACGATGACCCGGTTGCCCTTGACTCGTGGGACTCGCAGCTGCATGAGGCGGCCCGCCTCTTCAGCCCCAAGACAGGTATCAGCCTGCAGTTGGATACAACTTCACCGGTGGTGGTGGTGTACACTGCGAACTACCTGCCGGTGAACGCCAGCGGGGAGGCAGGCGAGCGGTTTCAGCAGCACAGCGGCATCTGCTTGGAAACGCAGTACTTCCCTAACTCGCCCCACATCCCCAGTTTCCCCAGCACGGTGCTCAAGAAGGGCGAAAAGTACGATGAGACCACCATCTGTCACTTCAGGTTTGCCTCGCAGGAGTAGGGAGAAGGCTGACGATTCTTTTTTTTTTGATCAATTTTTTTGTTTGTTTGTTTTTT
>NW_021704667.1:0-11788 GCF_003719485.1 Trypanosoma conorhini | reverse complement strand
ATTATTTTTGTTGATTCATATCTTTTTATGTTTCTAGTTCTTTAGTTTTCTAGGCGTGTTGTTTGATCGTTGAGTCTGTTTTATTCTCCCTGCCGTACGCCTCTCTGTGTGTGTGCGTGGGTGGGTGTGTGGGTGGGTGGGGGGGGGGGGGCGGTTATGCGTACGACCAGGCACTTGATGGCCTTCGTCTCTCCACCCTCGTTCTTTTTTTTTCCTTTGGGTTTGTGGGTTTGTGTGTGTGTGTGTTGTCGCGGTGCACTGCGGTGCGTCCCTGTTGCCACGCCATCAAGCTACCCGCCGCCGCACGTGTGGTCGGCCCATGCACGCATTCCGCGTGGAGCAGGGGCTACGTCCCCGTCCTTATCTGTCCGTGCGGTGGGGGGACGGCGCGGCGGCGGCGAAGGGAAAGAGGGACCCGCTGGAAGTAGTCTTTGCGTCGGTGTGTTTGTGTGCGTGCGTGAGAGAGAGAGAGAGAGGGGGGGGCAAGGCGGAGGGGGTGAGCGTGGAATGGGGAGTAAAGCTTTTCCTGGCACTTTGTCGGGGACGCAAATAGAGGCCGTTAGCGCGTTGGCAGCGACACTCCCACGCATGACTTCCTCTTTCATTCCTTCTCCCTCCATCTCTCTCTCTCTCTCTCTCTTCTGTTTTGTGTGTGGAATGTGTAAGTTTAACTTTAACCGGGCGGTGAAGAGCGAAGGAGGGGCTGGATAAATATATATTAACACGCAGCCTCTCTTTCTCATTTATATTAGTCTTTGAGTGCCCGGCGTGTTGTGTGTGAGGGGCCCGTGTGAAATGCACCGCGGCGTTGCGGGGGAGGGGGAGGGAGGAGGTGTGTGGTGGGATGCGGGTTTACGTGCGTCTGCTCCTGCGGGAGGCTCCCAGGCATGCGCACGGGCGCCCGATACTTCCATGCGTGTGCGTGCGTGCGGGACCCCACCCCCCCTGGAAAGCGCCGTATAGTATATTATAGTGTACACACAAATAGAGGCATACGTATGGGCTTAGGAGGAGGCACGCATTTTATTTTGGTTTGGTTTTTCTTTCTTTCCTTCTTGACCCCTTTCCCCCACCTTTAATCCCCACTTTTTTTTTCTGCTGTGTCTCTGTCTCTCTCTCTCTGCGTGTGTGTGTGTGTGGGTGTGTTTGCTACCGCCCCCCGCCTAACTGTGCGGCTGCCGGCGCCGCCAGCCGCCCGTGACCGCGGCGGTGGCCGTGACGGACGCCCCTCCCCACTCCTCCTCTCAACCCCTGTTTTTTTCTCGCCCCCCCCCCTCCCCCCACTGCCCCTCAATCACTGTGGCTGCGCCGCAGCAACGCAGGCCACACGCAGGCAGCATGGCGTACAATGAGGCGCTGCTGGGGAAGTACCGCGAGCTGGTGCGGCGCGGGGAGCCGTTTCGCAGCGCGACGTGCCCCTACTGCAACGGCACCCGCGACGCGAGCATTCAACATATTGACCCCAAGCGGAAACCGCAGTCGCCGTGGGACTTTTGGGACCACATCGTCTGCGCCCCCTCTGCCGAGAAGAACGACGGCGGCGGCGACGCACACGATGGCGTGGGCGATGCGGGGGCGGCGTTAAGCGCGGAGCAACGCCCTCGCGCGCCGCCGCGGCGCCGGCCGATGTACGTGGTGGGGCCGATGGTGGACCAGAGCGAACTGCCCTTCCGCATGCTCTGCCGCCGCTACGGGGCGACGCTGGCGTACAGTCCAATGCTGCACGCCAGGAGCTTCGCCCAGAGCGCCCAGTACCGCGCACGCTACTTCTCCACGACGCCGCACCGCGCCACACCCGCGGGCGGCGCAGGCGCCGAGGCGGCGGTGGGCATTGAGGAGGCGAAGGACCACCCGCTTTTTGTGCAGTTCTGCGGGAATGACCCCGACACCCTGCTCGCGGCGGCGCGGTATGTGGAGGACCACTGCGAGGCCGTTGACATCAACTTTGGCTGCCCGCAAGGCATCGCCCGCCGCGGCCACTACGGCTCCTTTCTCATGGAGGACTGGGAGCTTGTGCACAACATCCTGCACTGCCTCGCCGTGGAGCTGCGGGTGCCGGTGACGGCGAAGATGCGCGTGTTTGACGACGAAGCCCTGACGCTGAAGTACGCGGAGATGCTGCGCGACACCGGCATCGCGGTGCTCTGCGTGCACGGCCGCACGCGGCACAACACGCGGGCGCTTGCAGACATTTCGAAGATACGTCGCGTGCGTGACCACCTGCGCGGGTCCATTCCGGTCATTGGGAACGGCAACGTCTTGACGTTTGCGGATGTGCTGCGGCACCTGTCGGCGACGGGGTGTGAGGGCTACATGTGCGCGGAGCCGCTGCTGTGGGATCCGCGCCTCTTCTCTGCGCCGCCCCACCCGGTGCGCAACGGGCGATGCTTCGCCGAGTGCCGTGAGGCGCGGCTGGGCGCCGTTCGTGCGGCGCAGGCGTACCTGCAGCTGGTGCAGCGCTACCCCGTCGACGTCGGCTTCGTCAAGGCGCACCTCTTCAAGATGCTCTTCCACAGCTACGAGATGCACCCGGCACTGCATGCGTGGCTCACGAGCTTCAGCTGCAGCGGCCGCGGCGCCGCCCCCGGCAGCGACGAGAGCGGCGCGGACGGCGCAGCGGCGGAGGCGGCAGCGGCCGGCGAGAGTTCGGACTTCTTCACCGCCGCCATGGCCGCGCTCGGCGAGCACCTGCGGCGGCTGTACGCGGCGGAGGTCTCCTGCGGCGTGGAGGGGCCGCAGCCGAAGCGGGCGGAGGCGCGCCAGCAGGGCGGCTGCGGCGATGCCGCGCCGACGAGGAACGCGGCAGCTGCGGCGCCACCCGACGCCTTCGCGGAGGACGAGGTGTTTGGCATCGACTTCGACTAACGCGGCGGGTAAACGAGTGGGAGGCGCCTCCCACCCCCTCGCCGGGCTGCGGAGGCGTCGCACGACGGCCGCCGCGCCGACTGTGCCGTGGCAGCTCCGTCGACATGCAGTGAAGTCCCCGCTTCTCCCTCTTTCTTCTCGCCTCTCTCTTCTCTTTTTCGCTTCTCCACTTCGCTTCTCTCTCTCTCTTGTTGTCTGTGTGCGGGGTGCGCACTGCGTGAAGTGGAAGGGGCAAAAGGAACAGAGACGCGCCTTCACCTCACCCTGGGCGGCAGGTAAGGGCGGCAAGCGAAGGAACACGCAAGAGCGCCAGCGCGGGCGAGCGAGCAAAAGGAAACAAAAGGGAAAAAAATAGGGAGTAGCGAAGCACGGGCGCGCAACAAGAAAAAAAAGGAAAAAAAAACGAATAAAAAAAGATTTATGGGGCGGGGCTGTTGCGTTGCCCTCGCCCTCGCCCTCGCGCTGCTGTCGCTCCTGGCGCGCGGCGAGGCGGCGTTGACGGAGCAGAGCCACGGCGAGGCGGCGCCGCGCAGCCCGTGGCGGCCGCCCGTTGCCTTCGGCACCCTCACCGCGACCCCCGCGAGCTCCGCGGTGGTGGCGGCGGCGGCGCCGGTGCAGCAGCAGCCACCGCAGCAATCGCGGACGGCGCCGGTGCAGGAGCTGGGGCGGATGCAGGAGTACAGCTACCGCGTCGCCTCGATGAACAGCGTGGTTCCCGTCACGGTGGAGGCGGGCAGCCGGCATCAGCTGGAGTTCACCGGCGAGGCGGACAACGTGGTCAGCATCGTGGCCCAGCTGCTGGACAACCGCTACGACAACAGCGTCCCGTCGTCGAACTGCTTTGGCCTTTACGTCAATGTGGAGGTGCAGGTGAAGGATGCGGACGAGGAAGCGGCGGGCGGCAACAGGGAGGAGCCGCCGCGGCAGCAAAGCACGCCGCCAAGCGCCTGGGCGACCTTTTGGAACTCCATGGCGACCATCCTCGACAGCAGTGCCTTTTGCGACCTGCTGCCGACGGTGATGCTGCGCGTGGAGCCGACGCGGGAGGCAACGCAGTACTACTTCATCGTCAGCGCCCGCCACGGCTACACGCTGCCGCTCTACAACTACACCTGTCAGATGCGTCTGTTTTTTACGCAGAGGCCCGCTGCGGAGATGGCGCGGGTGCAAAACGTGTTTGCGCTTGGCCTGCCGCTTGCCTTTCTGCTGCTGACGGGGCCGTTTGTGCTGTGGCGCATTGACCTGATCCCCGGCTACCTCACCGACATTGACGTCATCAGCTGGATGTGGTTCCTGCCGTGCATCCTGCGGGACGCCCTCATCAAGGCGGCGGTGGGCTGCGGCACGGTGCTGTGGGGGGCCTACCGCAAACGACGCGCCCGGGAGCGCCAGCGGCGGCTGGAGGAGCGGCACCGTCGCCTCATGGAGGAGGCAGAGCGGCTGCCGAGCATGTTCCACGGCCCGCCGCCGCCGCCGCCGCCGCCGCCGCCGCCGTTTCAGCGGCAGGCCCAGCAGGAAGCATTTGCAGCTGCCGATGTGAGCCCCGGCCCCAGCGGCGGGAGCAATAGCACTACTAATAGTAAAGCTCATAGCAGTACGTCCAACAACAACAACAACAACAACGGCAACAACTCTGGCGGCGGTGGTTGTCAGGGTGAGGCGGAGCGGCATGGGCCAGTCGCAGTGCATGTGCGACAGCCACCGCCTCATCCGGTGCCAACGCTGGCACCAACGACAGCGGCAGCTGCCGTGGAAGCAGAAGGCGGCGGCGGCGGCGGCGACGACGACGACGTGGATGCCAGCCTCAGGCAGAAGCACACCGAGGAGGAGAAGCGGAAACTGCTGCAGAGCTCTGGGGAGCTGGAGGCCAAGCAGCAGGTAGACGGTGAGGCGTCGTCGCCCGCGAACGCCCGTCTGGCGGCGTCCGTCGCGCAGTACCCTCCGGGCGCCAGGGAGAAGGGCGCCGCCGCCGCCGCCGCCGTGGGCCCGCGAGAGATGTTGGAAACAGCGGCGCCCTGCGTGGTGCACGTGCACGCGGCCGCCGAGGCGCCGGTGGACTCGGTGGACGGGCTGGCCGCCGGCGGCAGCAGTAACCACCGCAAGCGTGCATCCGGTGGGGCCCGTGTCTTTCTGTACAAGGAGGAGGAGGAGGAGGAGGAGAACGTCTGTCGCATCTGCCGTGACGGGGCGGAGGAGGAGAAGCTCGTCTCGGCGTGCGAGTGCACCGGCTCCGTGCGATGGGTGCACCGCACCTGCCTGGACCGCTGGCGCCTAGAGAGTGCGAAGCGCAACATTCGCAACGTCAATCGCTGCGAGATCTGCAAAAAGCCCTTCAGCATCCCCATTCGGCGACGCACGCTGCTGTGGCAAAGCTCGCGCCATTTTTTGCTTGCCATCACGCTCGCCGTTTCCACCGTTGTCCTGTTCGCCGCCCTCTCGGTGCTCCTGCGCAACACGCTGGGGAGCATCTCCTGTCAGGCCCCATGGCGCAGCGTCTCCTACGCGACGATGTTCAACCTGGACGGCATCATACTCACCCTGTTTGGGTACTTTATGCTCACCCTCCTCGCCACCTTCTCCTTCGCCCTCGTCTACAGCCGGTGGCACGTGCGGGAGGAAACCGAGGCGTACGTGCAGGAGTTTCAGGTCCTGCCGGAGTTTTGGACGCGGCGAAACACGGCGAAGGTCGTGGCGGTGTACGTGATCGGCCTTGGGCAGGCCCTCTGCCTCGGCTACCTGCTGAAGCTCTTCGTATACCGCACCAGCAGTGTGGCGTGGAACTGGGAGGCCTCCCCCTCCATTGGCGCGGTGCTCTACCTGATGCTCCTCAGCTTTGCCGTCAGCGTCGTCCGCGGAGGCCGGGACTTCATTCGGACCCAAACCGCCCGCAGCGCGCGGGACGTTGTGGTGGAGACGGCAGACGAAACACAACAGGAACAACAACAAGGGGGCGGAGAGGCAGCGACGGTAGCAGCAGCAGCTACAGGGGAGAATGCAGATTCGCACGGACAAGCGCCCACCGGTGAGGGACCACGCGCGACGTCAGAGGCGGTTGCCGTGCCGCCGCACCTGCGCCCGATCCGGGCCGTGGAGTACTGCCCAAGGCGTCCTGTGGAGCGTCCCCGGTAGATATTCATCCAGTGGCAGCGAAATACCCCCGACGCACGCGTCCCCCCAGATCCTGTCATATTCTGCACTATAGCCTTCAAACGTGTGTTTGTCTATGTGCGTATATATCCATGCATGATCGAGTGCTGACGGCGCACCGGTCACTACCTAATATATATATATATATATACATATACAATGCACCTGTGTGTAAGTCCATACACGATACAGAATATAAACACATCTAGGTATATATATATGTATATATATATACACACACATAGAAATGGATATGGATATGGACATATATATATATATATGTAATATGGGCTGTGTTTTCTGAAAATCAAATTTTTTTCGTGTGTGTAAATGCTTTTTTAGTTCTTCTTTCCGAAGTTCTTTTCTTCTTTTCTTTTGCGTGTGTTAGCTGTGCGCTGTTGCGGTCGTGTTTGCGTTTGTTGTTGTTTTGTTGTCTGCCTTCTCAGGTCCCCCGCGTAGGTAGGGCGCGCGCAATGCGCCCAGCGGCGGAGGTGACGTCGCCGTCGTCGCCTCCTCGTCTTTTCTTCTTCTTTTTTTTCCGTTTCGCGCTGCCGGTGGTGTTGTAGGCGCGTGGGGGCCGCCTCCGCCCCGCCCGCCCCCATTTTTTTTTGTTTGTGTTTTTGTCTCTCGCAAGCGTGGCGTTGCGCCCTCCCCACTCCGAGCGTCGGGAGGGGGGGCTGAGGAGGGGCCCCGCGCGCCACCTCGTGGGCGTCGCTGCTTGTGTTTGTTCCCCCCCCCCTGTCCCTCTTGCAACTGTCTTTTTTTTTTTTCTGTTTTTCCTTTTCCTTTGCTTTTCCTCCTTTTCTTCTTTTTGCCTTGCCAGGCTCACCGGCGCAAAGGAACAAAACAAAAGGAAAAAAGGAGCGGGCCTCAGGGTGTTCGGGGGCGCGGCGGGAAGATGGGTCAGTGCCTCTGCTGCACCACCGTGGCGCAGTCGGAGGTGGCGCTGCTGGAGAGCTGCGGCAGTTTCCTCGCGACCGCGGGGCCCGGCTGCCACTGCCTCCTCCCGTGGACGCGCAAGGCCGGGACGCTTTCCCTGCGGCTGCGGGAGCACCACATCCTCATCCGCTCCAAGACGAAGGACAACGTGTTTGTGAACATCCGGCTGACGGTGCAGGTGCAGGTGATCCCCGGCCGGGAGTCCGCCGCCTTCTACGGCGTGGAAAGCCCGGCTGCCGTCATCCAGAGCTACGTGGAGAACTCCGTGGAGGCGAAGATCCCGCTCTACAACCTGGACGCCCTCTTCATCGAGCGGGGCACCATCTCGCAGCAGCTGAAGGGCGAGACGGACGCCGTCATCGAGAGCTACGGCTGGGACATCGTCTCCGCGCTCATCACGGAGATCGACCCCGGCGGCGCCATCACGGAGGCGATCAACAGCATTCAGAAGAACCAGCGGCTCCGCGTGGCCGCCGTGGATGAGGCGGAGACAACAAAAATGCAGCGCGTGCGGGCGGCGGAGGCGATCTGTGAGTCGCGGCGGCTGGCGGGGATGGGGCTGGCGGAGCAGCGGAAGGCCATCGTGGCGGGCCTGCGAAAGTCCGTTGCGGAGATGCGGCAGGACGTGCCCGGGCTGAACAACGAGGACGTGCTCAACCTGCTCATGATCAACCAGTACTACGACACGATGAAGAACGTGACGGAGAACAGCTGCGGCAGCCTCCTCTTCATCGAGGGGGCGAGTGGGCTGCAGTCCTTCTCGAAGGAGCTGCGAAGCGGCGTGGCGCAGACAATGCGGTAAACGTCGCCAAATGAAAAAAAAAAGACGAAAGGAACGAAAAAAAAAAAAAGTAGGCACAACCACAGGGGACGGGACAGCGGCGGCCGGGTGCCCCCGCCCTCTGCCTTTCTTGTGCCGCACCAACCCACCCGCACACCCCTGCAGAAGATGCGCGTGGGAACTGCGGCGCGCAACTCCCGCCCCCATCGCCTTGGTTTTGTTTCACTTTTCCTCCTGCCCCTATTTTTTTCGTGCGTACCATCCACCGTCCCGCTGCTGCACCTCGTCACGGCCGTCGACGGCAGCAGCGGCGACGAAAGTGATTAGCTGCGTCTGTGTGCGTGTGCAGGAGGGTAATACACATTCGGACCGGTGCGTCGCTCTTTCTTTATTTGTTTCCTTTTTCCCTCCTTTTCCCTCTATTTGTTTTCGTCAGCGGCTATTCTGAGCCTCCTCCTTCCCCGCCTCCCCTTTCCCCAAGCGTGTGGTGTCATCCCCGCAGCCACGATGGCCGGGGCGTGGTGCAAGTCTCTCAACGCACACGCCTCCACCTGCGCTGCTGCTTCTCTCTTCTTTTGCGCGGCCGCTGAACTGTGACAAGGCGGTGGGAGGGGCAGCGCTGCAACAGAATGTAGACCTGACCGGCTTTTGAGGCCGTCCGCTGCCTCGCCCTGTGGGCGTGTTTGTGGCGCTCACGGAGAGGGGCGGGGAGGGGAGGGGGAACGGAGTGCGCGGAGCCCGGCGGGGTGAAGGGCAGCGTGAGGCGGGGGCCGCTACCTGCACTTCGCACGGCGTGGCGCTTCACATGGCGCCCCCCACAGCACGAGGACTCTTGCGTGTGCGTAACGTGTGTGTGCGTGTGGTACTCAACAGGGGAGGAAGATGTCTCCGCCGCACGCTGGAACTTGCGTGCATTTCTGCCGCACCGACGTGTGCCGCGAACGGCCGTGGCAGTTTTCGGCCCTCCGTGTGACGCGTGCCTCACGCCCGCGTGGCGTCGCGCTAACGGACGGGGCTCGGAGTGGCTGCGGCCGCAGCACCGCCACCTGGCGGTTACTCACGCCCCTCTGAGTTCCTTTTTTTATTTTATATTTTTTTGCCCTTTTCATTTTTGTTTTCTTCTTCTCCCTCTGCCTTTCTGTCTGTCTCTGCGGGTGTGGTCTTCGGCGAGAGCCACGGCGGTGCACCGCTGCCGCACACGCACACACACACGCAAGCGCCGGCAACGCCCGACTGCGTGCGTAGGCCAACAAAATGCAATCAGACCCATGGAGGCAGGTGATGTTCTCCGTGGTGCTCGTTGTGCTGATGCTGCTCCTGCTCAGCTACTGCTGCTGCATCTACTACATCCGGCGACGGCGCGAGCGGCGCCGCGCGGTCCTGCTTCGCCGGCGAGAGCACGAGGAGCACCAGCGGAGGCTCCACCGTCTTGAGGAGATACGGCAGCACTCCCTGTACCTGCTGTTCTACTCGGAGCTCCTCCAGGCCGCCACCGCGTCGGTTCCGAATGCGGAGCCCGCGGCCGGCAACAACGGCTTCGCCGCAGGAAGCCCCCTCACTGGAATCCCGCTCGCCACCGCCACAAGTGCCGCGCGACGCCGTAGCGCCGCGTCTTTCGTTGAGCAGGAGGAGACACCTAGAACAAATCCTTATCAGCCGCGGCAGACATCTTACGCTGAGGAGGACTCTGCCTTTCGCTACGGCACCGCCGAGTACCTGGAACGCCCCCCCACTTCCGGGTCCGAGAACAACACGGAAGAGCAAGACTGTGGCGTTGGGTCACTGGGTGCGGTATGCACGGCACACGCGGCCGGCATGGGAGCCAAGAAATAATTCGGCGCCAATTGGCCGGATTGAGCTCCGCTTGGGCGGTGTGGTCCGCTGTACTCATCTCTCTCCCTGTGCCCCGCCACACACACACACACACACACAGTGACACACAGACACAGAAAGAGACATTGCCACTGCCTGCCTGAGGACCCTCGTTCTCTCCCCCGCCCTCGTTGTCTCTCTCTCTCTCTATCCCTCTATCTCCCCCTGCTCCACTGCTTCTTTTCACCACTGCAGTAACCTAAAGCCTCTGGAAAGCGAAGCAGTATGATGCGCGGGAGTGACAGTGAGGAGAGGGCGCCTGGCGCCGTGCACCCGCTGACTTCCCCACACCACAATGACGTCAGAGCCCCCGATGCCACCGCACACCCCGATGACGACGGCACCTCCCCGCTGCAGGACGCCAGCCCCTACGAGAATGGCAGCGTGAAGAAGGACGACGGGAATGCGCTGCCGGAGGGCGAGGCACCGGCTCCCACAGGCTTCCTTGCGAAGGTGAACGCGTGTGTGAACGTCGTCCTTCCGCCCGGCGGAGTCCTCGCGAGCGCCTTCAACCTCGCGTCGTCGTCGATCGGGGCCGGCATCCTCGGCCTGCCCCTGGCCGCGAACAGCAGTGGGCTTGTGATGGCCGTCTTGTACCTCGCCGTCATCACGTTCCTGACCATCTACTCGATGTATGCCCTCGGCGTGGCGGCGCAGCGAACGCAGATCAGCAACTTCGAGGGCATCGCGGTGGCGCTGATGGGCCGCTGGTTCGCCTTGTTTGTCGCGTGTGTGCGCGTCTTCCACGGGCTCAGCGGCTGCGTCGCGTACGTGATCAGCGTCGGAGACATCTTTAAGAACATCTTGAAGAACAGCAACAGCGCGCCGCAGTTCCTGAAGGAAACGAACGGAAACCGCCTGCTTGACGATTGTGGTGTGGCTCTGCGCGATGATGCCGCTGGTGATCCCGAAGCACATTGACTCGCTCCGCTACTTTTCCACCTTCGCTGTCTCCTTCATCATCTACTTCGTCGTGGTGATCGTGGTGCACTCCTGCACGCACGGGCTGCAGGACAACGTCCACCACATCAGCGTGGGCAAGGACGACGACGCCAACGTGGTGCTCTTCAACAGCGGCAACAAGGCAATTGAGGGCCTCGGCGTCTTTCTTTTCGCCTACGTTTGCCAAATTAATGCGTTCGAGGTGTACTGGGATATGAAGAACCCCACGCTCCCGCGTTTCACACTCGCCGCCGGCATCGGTATGACGCTGTGCTTCCTGCTCTACGCCATGACCTCCTTCTTCGGCTACATGGACTTCGGCAAGGATGTGGACGGCTCCATCCTGCTCATGTACCGCCCACTCGACGAGCCCGAGGTGTTGGTGGCGTACATTGGTGTGCTCTCCAAGCTGTGCGCCTCCTACGCCTTGCTCTTCATGGCCTGCCGCAATGCCATCTATCACGGCCTCGGGTGGGACGTGGACAAGATACCCTACTGGAAGCACATCCTTGCCGTGACCTTTCTTTCGGTCCTCATGCTGATCTTCGGCCTGTTCATCCCGAAAATTCAAATTGTGCTTGGCTTTGCGGGCTCCATCACCGGCGGATCCCTTGGCTTTCTGCTCCCGGCGTTGTTTGTCATGTACTCGGGTGAGTGGACGTGGAAGAACGTGGGCACCTTCAACTACGTCTGCACGTACGTGATGCTGATTGCAGGGGTGGTTGGAATTGTCTTTGGCACGGGCGCCACCATCCACGCCACCATCGTGGGATAGCGAGAGAGACAACAGCACGGGGTGCATAAATAACTTTTTATGATTGTTTAGTTGTTGTTGTTGTTGTTGTTTGTTTTTCTTTTTCTTTTTTTCTTCTCCAAAACGCATCAGTACAAAAGATAAATTTAATTGTAAAGGCCGGTAGTTGGGCGCGTTGACGAGGACGTGGGGAGGGCAAAGAAGCGTCGCGCGCCGACGGCTCTGGAGGCAAGCCCGTGCCGTACTGCATGAGTGTGTTTGCATGCATGCCTTGCCGCACGTGCGTATTTGTTTCTGTGCGCTGGTTTCGTTAATTGATTGTTTCTTTGTTTCTTTTCTTTTTTTGTGCGCGTGCGCAGCAGCTGATGGAAATGAACTCTGTGCGTGTCTCTCTCTCCCTGTGTGCCTCTCGCACTGTGTGTGTGTGTCTCTCGCACTGTGTGTGTGTCTCTCGCACTGTGTGTGTGTCTCTCGCACTGTGTGTGTGT
>NW_021704666.1:0-11807 GCF_003719485.1 Trypanosoma conorhini | reverse complement strand
GCCAGAGGCTGCTCATGGGCGTCGTTGACCGCAGCGTCGAAGTGGTCGGGTGCATGCAGGGCCTCATGTGGTGCAGAGGGCTGGAGTTGTGTGAAGGGCTGCTCATGGGCGTCGCTGACCGCAGCGTCGAAGTGGTCGGGTGCATGCGGGGCCTCCCGCGCCTCGGGGGGCTTGTGATTTGTCAGAGGCTGCTCATGGGCATCGTTGACCGTCGAGGCTCTCGACTCGGCCTCGGCGTAGTTGAGGAGGTACTGGTTACCCGGCGCGGGGTCCTCAGCCAACGGCTCCGTCTCCAGATTCGGCCTCTCTGCGGCGTCGCCGTTCGCCCACGCGCCCGCACTGTCCTCCTCCATCTTCAGCCGCGAGCTCCTCGTCGGGGGCGATCCGCCGTTCACCGCGCGCGGCGCTGCACGGCCGGAGGTACGCACCAGCACCGCCGCCAGCTGCGGGTACGCGCGCAGCGCGTCCTCCCCAACGGTGATGAAGGCTCCGCTTGCCTGCTGCAGCAGCAGGGCGTTGGCGTCGATGAAGCTGTCCATGAAATCGCCCTCGAGCGCCTCCACACTCTCCATGTGGGAGCTGTACAAATTATTAAACTTCCTCACCTGCGCCTCCGCCGCACTCCGGGCCTTGTCGCGGTCTTTCACTTGTTTCTCGTATCGCTTGCTCTCAGTGAGGCTCTTATTCATTTTGGCGTACTTCTTCTCCTTCCGCGCGACGACGGCGTCTTTGTCCTGCTGCTTCTTCAGGAGCGAAAGCGCCGCCCGCCCCGCCCCTAAGGACTCCTTCGCCGACTTCCGCAGTCGGCCCATATGGCTAAAAATGTGCTTGTGCAGGGTCTCCTTGTACATGGCGAGCGCGCTGCCGTCCTGCAGGTCGCGTATCGCCGACGCCAGCAGCCTTGCCACCTGGTGCAGGGTGTCCACGGGCATGCATTGCTCACGGCAAAAGGCACTTTGCCGGCGCTCCTCCAAGTGTACTGTCATCGCCGCCGTCGCGTCCTGAATGCATTTTCCGGTGCTGTCAAGGCACCCCATCATCTTCATTGTGGCCCCCAGATACTTCTTCAGATTGCCCTCAATATCACTGAGCGCCTTCTGTGACCGCTCAACTTGCTCGAGGTTCCTCTTCACCTCGGCAAGCTCCTTGGGGGCCTCCTTGGATTTTGGCATCTGACCGCGTGTATTGGCGCGTTCCGGGACGCCTGGTAGTGTGCGCAGATGCCTCTCTAGGCCTCACGGGTGCACACACACGCACACACACACCGCACTGGTGACGGAAGCACTTTATGTGAAGCCGCCGCCGCTGCTGCTTTTCCTACTTGCTTGCTCCCGTCTGCACCTCGTCCGCCGTGCTCTGAGCTACAATTGGGGGTGGGGGGAAACCGTGCATGAATGCGGGAAGTAATAAGGTGAGCAGATGGGCACAAGCGACAAAGCGACGTCACTACAACACAGCACGCCTTCTTCCCTCGGTTTCTGCCTCAATACGTACCGGCACGCACGCACAGGTGCACACAGACACAGAGAAATACAAACAAGTACGCATATAGAGATGTGTAAATGCATACGGTATATATATATATATATATTTATTTTATTCCATCGTTCCCCTACCCTCTGCCCACTGTATCCCCCAACCACCCCCAAACGATCGCACGCGTCCGCCAGGCAATCCTCTCACTGTGCAGCCTGCCGGTTAAACTCCTATGCCTGGCAGAAAGTGACAGGCGTCATTCTTCCTCTAAACACCATGGATTTGTGCGGCCTCGGCGCTTCGCATCACCTGCGCCACCCCCGACCAGTACCGCGAGGAGAGCTCGCCCATTGCGCTCAGTGCCTTTCCTATGGCCTCTACGCGGCGCTCCTGCAGTTCGCGGCAGACCTTCGTCAACTCCTCTTCCTTCTTCGTTAGCTCTTTCCGGAGGGTGTCACGCTTGCTAACGTGTTTCACGTAGTCGGGGTTTTCAGCGGAGTTGCGGTTTTTCTTCACGTCCGCTGCGGCGATCTTCTCTGTCTTGGCGCGGGCCTCGTTGTACTTTTTATCCACCTTCTCTTGCTCCTCGTGCTTCACCCGCGTCAGCTTCGTCAGCGACTTGAGGCTGTCTCCGAGGCTGTCCACGTTCCTCACGAAGTCGTCGACGTACTGCACCATGGCGTACTCCTTTCCGTCCAGCCTGTCGCTGAGGCTGTTGCGGCCCTTCCCCGTCGCTGCGGCGGCGCCGCGGTGGAGAGCCACGGTCGAGCCGAAGGTGTCCACTGCGCCGCGGAGGTCCGGCGGCATCTCGCCGTAGGACAGCTGACGGAAGGCCACCGCCATTTCCTCGAGGGCGCTGTCGACCTTTCGCACCGCCGCAATGTAGTTTTTGTTTGCCTCGTTGAAGGCCTTCAGCCCCTCCTCCACCCGCTGCAGGAGCGCCGCCTGCGGGTCGGTGGTGGCGGAGTGGGCGCCCATTGGGATGCGTGGGGCCCTGCTGTTCACTGCAATTCACACGAGTGTGTGTATGTGTGTGTGTGGCTTGGCTGCTGCTGCTACTGCTGGCGCTTGCAAACGTCCGTGTTCTACTGGTTATACATGGGCGCCGCCAAAGACGACGAGAAGAACAGATCCACCCCCCAACACAGACGCAACGAGAAGAGCGACGCAGACGCGGGCAGCAGACGGCGACTTTGCGCCCCCGCGCACAGCGCACTTGGGCGGTGCCGAGGCAAAGTCCCCGCCAAAAGGAGGAAACAATCAAATATATCAACCAACCAACCGACACCGCCCTCCCGCCCGCCCTCCCCTCCCCTCCCGCAGCGGCGGGCCCTTCCATCGCTTGGGCTTCCTCTGATTCCTGGGGGTTGGGGCGTTCCTTCTTTCTTTCGTTGTTGTTGTTGTTGTTTCTTTTAATTCTCCTTTTCTTTTCGGTCTTTCTTTTTTTTCCCCCATCCCATTTTTTGTTTTCGATCTTTTCTCGTGGGCGGTGAAGCGCCACGCACGCAGTGACTTTGGGCGGGTGCCGTGTGCCTGTCGCAGTTCCGTGCATTTTCCCCCGCCCCGCCGCTGCGCGCGTCACGCGCCCTCAGCCGTAGAACCAAAGCCAAGAAAATAACAGTATACATTACGCAAGAAAACACGACGAGGGGGGGGGGAAAAAACATCAACGTCAGTGATAGGAGTCCGCACAAAAAAAAAGATGATGAACGATATCAACCGTTGGTAATGGATGATGACCGGGCGGGGCGGGGTGGGAGGCGGCGGGAGGCGGCGGCAGCAGCAGACGCACTCCCCCTACACCCATACATGCTACACGCACATGCTACACGCACATGCTACGCGCACACACGTGCGCCTTACTTATTTTATACTTAGCGAGATACAGAAGGCGCGGGAGGGACGGGGACGGGGGGGGCGTAAGGGGAGAGGCTGGGGAGGGAGAGCCGCGTGCGCCGTGGAGGCGGGTTCGCGGCATTTACCTCCGCCTCCCCCCACCCACAACCCGCCACCGCCCCGCACACACAAACAAAAAAAACAGTGCCCGCCACGGTGCTCTCCGCTGCAGCCGTGCGTTACACCTCCGCCGCCGCCGTCCTTTTTGAGGGCGTTGTTTCCCTCTCCGCTCCCTCCCCCGGCCGCCCCCTGAAGGAGCGGCGGCGGGCGCGTCAGAAGAAAACAAAGAAGTCGGAGGAGAGCGAACATGCGAAAACCGCGTGTTTTCCCTCCCTCGCCCCGTCCTCTCCCAAGACCCGTGGGGGGGAGGGGTGGAAGCGGCAGGCAAAGAGATCCTGCAGCCCTCCACGCAGCCGCAGAATAACAAAGGCGGAGGAATCTGGAAGGAAGGGGGCGCCCAAAAACAAGACACACAGACAGAAAGTAAGAGAAAAACAAAAACAAAAAGAAGGGGGAGAAACAAAAACGTCCCCTTTTCCGTTGGTTTTTTTCATACTTTCCCCCGCAGGAACTGTGGCGACAAAGGCAGCATCCATGGTAACTGCACCGCTGGAAAGAGAGAACACAGAGCGGGGTCGGCTGGACTGATCCTGATGTACCTGCGCGGGGAGACATATATGCATATGTACAATGTGTGTGTATATATATGTATATATATATATATCAAGAGAGAGAATGATATAGATACATAGATAAACGCATATGCACATATACACACACGCACATATATATGTATATATACACCCACATGCAGACGTTTAAGCATAAGCCATAAAACCAAAAGGACACATTCACACACACCCACACACACAGGGAGAGAGGGAAAGTAAATTGGAAGGAGTGCAAGGAGGCGGGGGCAGTGTGCCGCGTCCCCATGGCCGTCAACCTGGCGCACAGGCACGCTACCCAACGTCTCTTTTTTTCAACTCTTGAGATATTTTAATTTTCTTTTTTTTTCTTTTTTTCGTTTGCTTTTTGTTTGCTTGTTTGTTTGTTTGTTCGCTTCCCCTGTTCTTCACTTGCGCCGGTGCGGCGCCCCCCCCTCCGTCGTGCCCTCCCCCGCATTTTCCCCGAGGCACAGGGAGAGGGAGCGAGAGACACGCGGCGTGCGCAGGCTCCCGCCCCCGCCCCCCCTCGGACGCCACGGCGCCAAAGGGGAGTCAACGGCGAGAGGGTGACGGCGCCAAGACAAAAAAAAAAGGAAAAAACGGCAGGCGGCCGCAGCAGAAACAAACAGCGTACGGGCGCATGCGTAAGTGCGGGCGTGCGCGGGAGAGTAGTTCGCCCAAATCCCCCACACACGCCGCCACAATCACCACGACCCCCGCTCGGAGGGCACACGCACACGCGTGGATTGCCGCAGGCAAAACAAGAAGGTCAAAACAAGAAGAAAAATTGGCAGAAAGAACCACAGGCCTGTCAAGGCGAAGGCGCGGCGAAGAAAAAAAAAACGCGAAAAAAAAAGAAAGGGGTAGGGGAGGTGGAACCGTGCGGCAGCGGGGGCTGTTGGCAGTAAGCAGGCAGAGGGGAAAAAAGCAAAGAGATGCCACCGCCATCCCCCCGCCCCTCCCCGCAGGGACGCCCTTGCACGCAGCAGGCGCGCGCATGCGTGAGCACACAAACAAAACAAAAAGGGCAAACCAAAAAACAACAACAACAACGGAAGAAACTCGTACACGCGTATGATGCATGCACGCCACCCACTGCACTTTCCAGAGGACATTTTTTTTTCTTTGCATTATTCTTCTTCCTTTCTCTGCCCTCGTATACCAAGATGCAGATGCGCGAGGAGCGAGAAAAAGAGAGGACAGCCGCACGCGGTACGAAAGGGGCGATAGCAACGCCAATGACAGCCTCACAGCGTCTCGCCGCGCTCATACCGCGCAACTCCCTTCTTTGGCTCTCTACTTGGTTCGCTTCGGTGTTTGCTTTTTTTTGTCCGTTTGTTTTTGCTCTCTCCCTCCCTCCCTCTCTCTCCCTCTAATAGGCTGGATTGCCGCTTCAAGCCCTCTACCGCCCCCGCTCGCCGCACGTCTCCCTCCTAAGCTTTTGGCGGCCCTCCTCCTTCACGCACTCCCCTTCGACCTCACACCACCGCCGCTTTTCCCTCTTTTTCTTCTTCTTTTCATTTTTTTTTGTGTGTGTGCGTGCGTGTCTGGGCGGGTGGGCGGAAATTTGCAGCCGCACTCAAATACGCGGTTCTTCTTTTTTTTTTTCGCTTTTTTTTTTTTACGTGGCCTCGTCCGGATTGCGGCCCCCCGCGCCGCACTTCGCCTCCACGAACAAAAAAAAAATAATAATAATAACAATAATAAATAAATCAAAAAAAAAAAAGGCGCTGCCGAGCCGCGACCTCCCGCACCCCTCGGCACCCCGGGCCTCGGCACTGTGCCCCACACACGCGCGCGCACGGGCCCTCACGCACTGCCCTCGTTTGTTGCCTGCCGTTTTTTTTTCTTTTCGCGTGCGTGTGCCTGTGCGAGGCGGCAGACTCTGGCGCCGCCCCCGACCACATGGTACATACATAACTTATGCAGTCTACGCGTTTTCGTTGGTCTCCTCGCCCACATCGTCCACCGGCGGCCGCCTTCGAGTTTCCTGCCCGCCCGCGTGTACGGCGGACGAACCCGCTGTGACAACAGTCCCCCGTGGGGGAGCCCCGGAACGCTGGCAGGCGGTGAGCGGTAGAGAAACACCCATATACACACACAGAGAGAGAGAAAAAAAAAAAGAGAAAAGCAGCATGGCCAACGATTCGGCATTCCTTCCTGTGTTTCTGCTCTCGTTTTTTCTTCCCCTTTTTTTTGTTGTTTTTTTTCTTTTATTTTGTCTGTTTCTCCTTTCATTTTTTTTGTTTGTTTGTTTTTGTTCGTTTTGCAGTGTTCCCATCGCCTTTTTTTTTTCTGTTTTACTTCCTTTGATTTTGTCGCTTATCTGCCATCCAGTTTTTCCATTACTTGCCTTTCCCACACACACCCACACACGCACGGACACGCCCCTGCCTGCCCGCCGGTGGCCCCCACGCCGTCAGCCGGCACGCATCATCCGCAGGCGCCTCGCCCCGCTCAACGGGCATCCGCCGACGGAGGCGACACGCAGGCAGAACTGGCGCCGCTCACCGCGTCATCGCCACCGGCACGCTGCTGTCGGCCTTCGCCGCCCCACCTTCCGCCAGAGCGCGGCCTGCCGTCAGCAACAACACCGCCGACGCCGTAGCCGGCAGCAGCGGCATTGCCCCTGCCGCTCCCGCCGCCTGTGATCTGCTCCTTGTCCTTGCGGCCCCCGGGAGACGGCTGCCGCATGGAGCGAGGCAGCGGCACCGGTGCACTCGCCGCCACGCCACCGCTGGCGCCGCCACTAGCGTTGGGGTATTGGCCGCCCTCGTCGCGGTCCTTCTGACGCCGGCCGCCCTCCTTCTTCTGCTTTATCCGCAACACCGTCTTGGGGTCGAGGAGGCATCGCTGAAAGTCCGGGTGGTTGGCGGCGAGGTTAAGGATGGGGCCGCTTTGGCCGTACTGCTGCATGAAGAAGGCGGCGAGGGTGAAGTCGTTGATGGCCAGGAAGGTGATGAGCAGCGTGCGACGTCCACGGCGACTGCTCTCGGGGTCCGCTGTGGTGTGCAGCACCTGAACAAACTCCGCCCGCTCCCGCTCTGTGAGGGACTTCTGTGGTGGGTAGTACTGGATAAAGACATCCACGTCCATGAGATCCACCGCGGTAAAGGCGTCCCAGCTGACCAGCAATGCAGAGAAAGAGCTATTGTTGTCACCGCTGTTAGCACTGCCAGCGCTGTTGGGGCTGGTCTTCGCCTCACGGAGAAACCCCATAAAGGAAGACTCCTGCCTTTCCGCAGTGTCAGAGCGCAGCATGCAACACATGTAATCCGTCCCCTTGTTGTTTGCGTCGCTCGTCGTATGATACAAGCCCCACTTGGCTATGGTCTGGTGCAGGTGCTTTATCTCCTTATGATGCGTGAGCAGCACCACACGACGCGATTGGTACGTCAGCAACACACGGCGAAGAAGCTCTTCGCGATCCCGCTCGTCGAGGTAGAGGAGGTGCACCAACTGCGTCGACGAGGGCGGGAGGGTGCCGGAGGCCGTCGGCAGCGTCGGCCCCACCGCGGCGGAAGGGCCCTGCAGGTGGTAGTAGCGCCGGCTCCTGCGGCTCAGGTGGTAGCGAACCCCCACTCCCACCTTCGTCAGCGGCGCGAGGCACATGAGGAAGACGTTTGCCGTGTGCCGCGACGCCGTGAGGTTGTTCGCGCAGTGGCCCGACCCCGCCGCGCTGGGCGACGGCGAAGCGGCCGTCAGCAGCCGCAGCACCTCCTCCAGCTGCCGTTCGTTGGCGCGGCTCACGTCCTCCACGGCGAGGGTCGTAACGGACCGGAGGAACTCCCTGCCCCAGGCGTGGAGCACCCGCAGGGTGGTGATCAACACGCGCCCGCCCTTCGACGCGAAGGCTGCCGCCGCGGACGGCCCCTTTTCGCCGCTGTCGCCCCCCACCGGCGGCGGCGGCGGCGGCGGCTGCTGCCCCTCGGCCGTCACCATCTGAAAGTCGATGTGGCACTGCGAGGCGAAGGCCTTCATGCTCTTCTGCAGCTGGGCAGCGCAGTCCTTGTTGCTCGCAACCACGACCGCCGTGCTGCGCGAGGGGTCCTTCGCACTCAGCACACAGTGCGTGGCGAAGATCGTGATGAGCGCGTGCCGCTCCGCCGTGACTGCGCGCGAGCTCGCGTTGCCCTCCGCGCCGGCAACCCCGCCGCTGCTGCCGCCAGCGCTCGCCCCGCCTGCCGCCCGCCCGTCCACCATGACGTCTGCGAAGTCACCCGCCGTGGTGGCCAACACGCGCGCCTGGAACGGTGTCGGCTGCACCCCCATTCGCCGCAACGCGGCCACTAGCGTGGGATGCACGCCCAGCGCCTCGAACGACGGCGGCTTCCCCATCTTCTCCCTTCGTCGCTGCCCCTCTCAGTTCGTGCACGCGCCGCTGCTGCTGCTGCCCCGCTGCCCGCCCCCCACAGTGTACCCGCTGCGCGCGCCGCGAGTGGCGAGTGGTGTGCGAAGTGCGCGGGAGGTGCAGCGGGAGACCGCCGGCACGAAGGGGAAAAAAGAAAAGCGACGAAGAAAGTCCACAGCAAACGATGCCGCTGCTGCGTGACGGAAGGGGTGTGGCGCGACGGTGAATTAAACGGAGTGAAGAGGAACAAAAAGCAAGAAAAAAAAGACACTCTAGGCGTGGGCACGGGGGGAGAAGAATAAGGGAAAAAACGTAAAAGAAAAAATGAAAGAGAAAGAGAGAAGGAAGAAGGCAGTGAGCAGGGAAGGCGGGGGCGGAGGAACAAATCAGACGGTGGATGCCGCCTGGCACACACGCGCAAGAAGCATATACGGCCCAGGGAGACGGGAAAGAAGCCCCACCTCCTCGTTTTTTTTTCCTTTCCCCCCCCTCCACACACACTTTTGTTTATCCTTCCTTGCCGCGCTGCGCGGTCGATACTAATAAGCTGATGATACAGTAAAAAACCGGCGGCCACGTCACATCCGCGCGACGAGCGCAAGACAACGGTGGCACACAACACGGGTGAGTCAACCGACACCGCAGCGGCTGGCTGGGGCGCAGGCCGTCTCCGTCCAGCCGAGGCGATGGAAAGCGCGTGGCCGCCGCCGGATTTAATTGCCGCCACGCTTTTCTGCTGCTTCGCTGCGCCAGTGCGGCACTCCCGCCACCGCCGCGGCGAAGGAGTTGAGGAGCAGGGGGCGGCGCACGTCAGCCCCCCGCCGGCGCCTCCTGCTCCTGCTCCTCAACAACGATGGACGGGGATCGGCACGACAAACGGGCCTCCGACCTCCCACGCCCCGGCGGGGCGGCCGCCTGAGCGGCGTCGGGCGAGGCAGCGGCGGGAGAGTTGGCGGCGCGCTGCTGGAGCTGCGGGCGGCACTGCGGGGAACGCCGCCGCACCGACTGACGCGCCGCCAACTCAATCTCTCGCAGTTCAATGCTCCTGAGTGTCTCCCTCGTGTTCGGCACCACGGCGAGCTCCTCGCAGCGGCGCAAGGCGGCGAGCAAAGCATCGCGCTGCAGCACCAGCTGCTCCACCTGCAGCGGGGTCTGCGGTATGGCGTGGAAAAGCGGGGAGAGGTTGGACAGTGTCTGCTGCAGGTGCCGGCTTCGCTCCTCGAGCTCCGCCTTCTCGTCCTGCAGGACAACGATTGCGTCGTCTCGCTGGCGCAGCTGCAGCTCCAGCCACTCCAGCTCCCGCAGTCGCTCAAGGATGCCGTCGAGACGCCGCTGCAGCGCGCCGCTGAGGTGGGCCTCCGCGCCACCGTCGCTGCCGCCCGCCGGGGCCTCGTCGCCCAGCGCGCGGAGGTGCAGGCGCCGCAGCTCCGCCACCGCGTGACGCACCGCCTGCTCGAGTCCCGCCAGCGCCGTCTCCTGCACGCGCGTGTGCTGCAGCTGCGCCTGCGCGGCCTCCCACATCCCCTGCGCCTCCGACGCCTTCAGCTGCAGCGTTGCCTGCATCCCCTCCTTCTCCCGCAGGAGCTCCTGGGTCTTGGCGAGGACGCGCGTCAGCTGGCCCACGCGAACCTCACGCTCGCTCACGTCCCGTTGCAACTGCCGTAACTCCGCCTCCCTCTCCGCAAGCGCGGCCGCGAGTGTGGGAGGGGCCCCATCGAAGCCCGTGCCACGCCGCGCCTCACACGCCGCTTTGGGCGAGCGACGGTCCAACGCCGCCACGCGCGCTGCCAACTGCTCCGCCTTTTGAGTTGCCTCCTCCTGCGCAAGCACTGCGGCGGCCCGCTGCCGCTCCTTCGCCGCAACCTCCTGCCGAAGCCCCGTGATTGTCGTGAGCAGGCGACCCAAGCCCTCACGCGTCTGCTCTGCAGAGCCAGTGGCGGCCTGCTGGCTGACGTGAAGCTCCTCCCGCAGCAGCGCCAACTTATTTCGCAAAAACGTGTTCTGCCGCCGCAGCCCCTCCTTGCTGTCCTCGCGCTCTCCGCCGGCACTCGACGTCCTGCCAGAGCCCACGCATCCCCCCACTTCCTGCAGCTTCGCGGCGGCAACCCTCCTCTGACGCGTCCTGCCCTCGCCGCCTTCAGCCCCCACCCGGCGCACCTCCTCCCGTGCAGACATCAGCTCCTCCTCCAGCACCCGCACCCGGCGATCGTACAGCTGTCGCATGGCCTCCTTCACCACCTCCAGAGGCGCATTCCGCGGATCGGCCAGCGCCGCAGCTGCGTCCCCCGCGCTGGCGTCCGCGGCTCCGGTACGCGTCAGCGCCTGCAGCAGCCGGCTGTGCTCCTCCGACACAGCGCTAAACTTGCGCTGCAGCGAAGCATAGTTTCCCTCCACGTTCATGAGACTCGCTTTGATGGTGTTCCGCTCCTGCAGAACGCGGGCCAACTGATGCGCCCTGGAAACCTCCTCCGCGCGAGCCCGCTCGTCCCTGTCGCTGTCGGCAATGTCAGGCACCGCCGATGGCCCCGCCCCCTTCACTGGCGGAGCCGCGGTCGCCGAAAACGCGCTGGCAAGTTGCACATCGCGCTTCGCCCGCTCCACGGCATCCAGGAGCTCACGAAGGGCCCCGTCGTTCCCACGCGACCACGCCGGCAGCTCCCCCGCTTCGTGCCGCTCTCTCAACGCATCTTCGGCGACGAGGCGAATGTGCTCGAGGCTCGACGAGGTGACGTTAGCCAAAAACGCGTACCGCCGCTGCAGCTCGGCGAGATCTTCAGGCTGGTTCTGCATGTTCGCTCCGCAGGCAGAAGAGAAACAAAAAAAGGGACGCCACTCACGCCCGCACGCTGCAACCGGGCTGCGTCCCCTGCCGCCCACAACCTCGCCGGCTACCTGCGGAAGGGGAGACACAGTGAGAAGAAAAGGAAACCCAAGGCGGCGCAGGTGAAGGTACCCGCTGGGGGGTGGGGGAGAGGAGGGGGGGCACATCGCCGCTCGCCTGTGCAGGTACGGCAGACGCGCGCGCTCCGGCAACCACCAAGTGAAGAGAAAAGAAGTGGGGAAAATAATCATTGAAGGGCGGCCGCGCGGAAAACCGGTCCACAGAAGCGGGCCCACGCAGCGGCGGTCGCTGCGGCCTGAACCCAAAACCGACGGACTTGCATACATGAATGTCGAACGTCCCGCCCAGCGTGTGTGAAGTATGACTGGGCGGCGCCCCGGTCCCGAACCCCCTCCCCCGCACGGCGCGTCACTCCCCGCAGCCGAGCGGGCACCCGCTGGCGAGGTGCGGCGGCATAAAAAAAAAAAGAAAAGACACCAACCACCACGCGCCGCCGCGCCCGAAGCCGGCCAGGAGGAGCCCACCCCGAAGCGAAACCTGTGAAACTGCAGACGCGAAAGCATTTGAATTAGAG